>NW_015388267.1:68440-85081 GCF_001527695.2 Protobothrops mucrosquamatus
GCCCCCAGAGATCAGGGTGATCCCTGATCTCCCTTCCTTCCGCCGCGCCCTCAAGACATGGCTGTTCCAACAAGCGGGACTGGCCTAGGATAATTTTTAAGAGGGGTTTTTTAGAGGGTTTTTAATTACTTTTTAATTAGACAATTTAAATATTTCATTTTAATTAATTTTAACTTGTGATTGTTAGTGGTGTTTTTAACTGATTGTCAGCCGCCCTGAGTCCGCAAGAAGAAGGGCGGGATATAAATTCAAATAATAAATAAATAAATAAATAAATAAACTCTTTCCAATCTCTGCGGCTGCTGACATTGGAAGGTGTGAGATTGGCAAATCCGAAATGTCTGAGGAAGGGACATTTTTAAAAAGTTATTTTGAAGTTTAGAGGGTAAGGATCTCAGGGACGAAGCATTACAGATAGTCCTCAACTTACGGCCACAACCGAGCCCAAGATTTCTGTTGCTAAGTGAGACATTTGTTAAGTGAGTTTTGCTGCATATTACAACCTTTTTTGCCCCAGTTGTTAAGTGAATCACTGACGTCAAGTTGTTAAGTGAATCCGGCTTCCTCCATTGACTTTGCTTGTTAGAAGGTTGCAAGAGGGGATCACGTGACCTCCCCCCGGGACGCTGCACCTGTCATAAATGTGAGTCAGTTTCCAAGAGTCCCAATTTTGGCCAGGTGACCATGGCGACGCTGCAACGGTCATAAGTGTGAAAAAACTATCAAAAGTCACTTTTTTTTCAGTGCTGCTGTAACTTCAAAGAGTCACTAAATGAACTGTTGTAAGTCAAGGATTACCTGTACTGTAATAATATCGCTGAACGAGGAGGATCTGGCGGGGGGCGGTTAAGGTTGCCTTCCGTCTCTTGGATTAGTAATTTTTGTGGGAATGTTTAAGCTTGCAACCCAGCTATTTCCTTTGTTTCTCAGAGGCAGCACACAATTTCCATAGGAAAGGCATAATTTGATTCTTTTGGGTTTCTCCGCATGGTGGCTTAATTGATGCTGATGTTGTGCCGGCAGAGAAAAACCTCCTGCGATTTCCCCCCCCCCCTTCTCCTGTTTCTTTTCCACTGGAGGCCTGAGAATTCGGTTACAAGTATTTTCTACCAACGAGAAGAAAATTTCCCCTGGAGTAATCTCTCCCCCAATTTCTCTCTCGCCGCAAATCGACTGGAGGATTTCCAAAGCCATTTGTGACCAGCAGGATGCTAATATTGCTTAAATCAAGGAATTCAATTTTTTTTAATTTTTTTTTTTTTAACACCCGCAACGATCTAGTGTTGCAGATCTGTATCTACTTCGGATGGGCGCGTGCACGCCTTCCAGTCAGTGTTGACTCTTGGCGACTGCAGTTTCCTTGATGAAACTGGTTTCCATTGCCTCCTTCCTGGAGCTGAGAGGAAGTGACTGGCACAAGGGTCACCCGGCTTTAACATCACCCCAAGTGATTTATCTATTTTCAAACAAGGGTTGAGGGGAAAAATCTTCACCAGGGTCCAGTCCAAGCCGGGAATAATCAAAATGGAGACTGCTTTAGAAAGAAGGTTGTAGTTTATTGAAGAGGAGAACCAGACAGAAACATGGCTCTGGGAAAGCTGACCACATGTAGCAGGGAGTGGTGGGTTTTTATACCTTCTTGGGCTTTGTATTTCTTCCTATTTGAGGCTTTGTATTTCCTGTGTCATGTACTTTGACCTGAGTCTGAGTGTGTCCTTTCTGGTATTCTGATGGTGGTGGGTTAATCTTATTATGTCCCAAAGGTTATAACCTGTCCTTAGAATTTGGGTGGGGGTATGTAGATTTTAGGGGTCTTTGTCTTCCTAATCTCTTCAGTTTCTAGCTGGAAAGCTCAAACCAGTGATGGTGAACCTTTTAGAGACTGAGTGCCCAAACTGCAACCCAAAACCCACTTATGCATCGTTGAGTGCCGGGTGGGTGTGGCACATTGGCTGGGTGTAACCAATTGGGTGGGCGTGGCTGCGGTGGTAACGGCAGACTGGGTGGGACTAAAAAGTTCAATCAATCAATTCCAACTTTGCGAGATCTTTTTTTTTCCCCACCAGAAGTTGAAATTGACTGACTGAACCTTTTTTTTTTTTTTTTGCACATGGCGGCAGAGGCCTAAAGCGAAAAGGTTTTATAAAACCCAGCTGAAGGCCTAGGACTGGGGCGACAGCGCGCGTGCCCACAGAGAGGGCTCTGAGTGCCGCCTCTGGCACCCGTGCCCAGTGGCGTAGCGTGGGTTGTCAGCACCCGGGGCAAGTAATTTGCGCCCCCCTCCACAGTGGGCGGCGTCGGCGACCCTGCGGCTCAGATCGGATTCGCACAGCCAGTACTGCAGAGAGAGTGAGTGAGCCAGGCAGGCAGGGGCAGAGAGCTGTGAGTGCGAGCACGCCCCCCAGATGTTGCGCCCGGTGCGGCCGGCCCCCCCTGCACCCCCCACGCTACGCTTCTGCCCGTGCCATAGGTTCGCCACCACTGGCTCAAACCTTTCTGAAAGGATTATTGAATTTGCATTTCTAAAAGCTGGCCTCTGCCTAGTTTTTGTTTTGGGGAGATGGACTGGGGCTGTTTTCTGTCTTTTTTTAAGATCTTCTCCGTTATTCCTTTGGGGAAAAATATTCTGCCTTTTTTAATATTTCCCAAAATATTTCTTTCTCTGGATTCTTCCCACACAAGCTTCCATTGCCATAGCCGTCTATGCTGCATCTTTTCATCAATCTAGTAGAGCAGTGTTTCTCAACCTTGGCAACTTTAAGATGGGTGGACTTCAACTCCCAGAATTGAACTGAAATATGGAATTCTGGGAGTTGAAGTCCACACATCTTGCAATGGTCAAGGTTGAGAAACACTGCAGTGTTTTTGATGGGGCTTTTAAATGTGCTCTCTCTTCTAGGTTGGATTTCCAAAACACTTTTCAACTGTCTTCTAGATTTGTGCAAGACATTGAATCGTGAATTAGGCACGAAAGCCAGTTGAGTGACTTTGGGCCAGTCCCTCTCTCTCAGTCCACCTCACCTCAAAGGTTTTCTGTTTGGAACCAAAGGTACAAGTACAGATTAGGTCAGTGGTTCTCAACCTTTTTAATGCCGCGACCCCCAACCGGTCGTAAGTCGAGGACTAAACCGGTCGTAAGTCGAGGACTAAACCGGTCATAAGTCGAGGACTACCCAACCGGTCGTAAGTCAAGGACTTTCCCTGCCCGGGAGCGCCACGCATGCGTGGTTCTGCCCCCTGCGCCAGCCGAGGCATAGCTGGCAAGCGGCAGAGACGGAGCAGGCCGACCACCAGCTGGCCCAGCTCAAGGGAGGTAAGGCACCCGCCGTAAAAAGGGAAAAAAATGGCGGACAGCCTTGCTTGGCGACCACCGTGAAATGGTCGATCGACCCCAAATGGGGTCACGACCCATAGGTTGAGAACCGCTGGATTAGGTGAATCCTGGCTCAAAAACAGTAACTGTGAGAGGGACCTCGGAGTCCTAGAGGACGATCATTTGACTGTGAGGCAGCCGCCGCCAAAAAAGCTAATACAATCCTGGGTGGTATAAACAGAGGCATCCGCTACTGGTCCACGGATCGGGGGTTGGGGACCCCTGATCCCTTCCAAATCTGTTATTCTGTAATTCTCTCTTCAGTTTCTTAGGTATGGTTATGTGGGAAGTCAGCCCCCCCAGAGAAGGAAATATTAAAAAGGGCAGAAAAATATATTTCCTCAAAGGATCTTAAAGATATGGAAGAACCAGAAAAGCATGCCCAGTTTGCTTAATAGCCCCAAGCTCTCCCTCCCCCAAGCTCTGTACAAATGCAGATGTAGGAGGCCCCGGCTAGAAGCTTAGGAAGAAAAAGACCTAAAATCTGCATACCCCACCTGAGACAGGACATGGTAGGATTAACTCACAAAGGCCAAAGGGACACAGGTCAAAATACCTGACACAGGAAATACAAAGCATCAAAAGAGGAACAGGAAATAACTCCAAACAAAAGGTTCCAGAGGGTATAAAAACCCACTCCCTACATGTGCTAGTTCCTTTTTCTGCCAGAACCATCTTTCTGTCTGGCTCTCCTCTCCAATAGACTACAACCTTCTTCCCAAAGCAGTTGCCATGTTTATTCCCAGCCTGGATGAACCAGGATGAAGACTTTTCTTTCAACAGTTACCCAACTATGGCCCCTCTTCCAAAGTCACTCTGCTAGGTGTGCAGCTCCACAGGGAGTCAGAGAAGAGGACAGGAACCAGGAGACGAAGCTCTAACACTCTGTATAGTTTGTGTTCCGAGCCCCCGGCCTACGCCGGGCGCTTCACCAAAGTACACCGGGCGCTTCGGTAGGACCTTTGTCACTCCCTTGCCGGGGGTGACGGAACCGGGACCGGGTCCTATCGGCCCTCGGTTACATGTTAAAACACCACCGGTAGTACTCGTTGGACCCATTCCTCTCGTTCGTGTCGTCGTCGTGCAGCCTTGAGGAGGAGGTAAGTGCAGCTGGGTGCCCCCTTGGGGAAGTGGGGCTGGGCTTGATGCTGCGGGTGTTCGAGGGCCAGGCTGGGCATTTGACCTCTGCTGTCCAGAGCTCCCGGCAGCCCGCACCACCATCCAGCCCCCCCCCTGCATGGCCTGAGAGGAACAGTGAGGCTCCTCCAGTGGACCATGCCTTGGCACTTGCCCTGGTCCCACCCCCTTCTGCCAGAGACCCCCAGATCTGTCCCACTCCTGCCCAGACCCCCACAGCCCCTCTTGACGCGAATGATGTAGAGATGGCCATGCCCATCCAGTAGGCCACACCCACTCCATCCACGCCCACCCAGTAGGCCGCACCCACCCTGGTCACCCCCCCCCAGGGCAACCGCAATGCTGATGCGGCCCTCAATGAAATTGAGTTTGACACCCCTGCTCTAACATGATCATACAAGTGTTTTGTTCTCTTTCAGTGAAAAGAGAGGGAACCTGTTGCGGTGACTTTGGCTTGTCCTGCAGGAAGCCTTTCCTTGGTTCCCCTCAGCCCATCCCTCCCCTCCTCGCCCCCCCCCAGGCCTTCCCAAGACCGATTCCCTTCCCTTCCTCGACAAAACAAAACCCCACATGAGCTGTGGCTATGCAACACACCCAGGAATGCATCGCCAAGGCAACCAAGGTGCCAAAGCAATGTGACTGATCAAGGAGCACAGCACCCGATGGGGAGTGTGTGGTTGCCATAGAAACCCGGAGAACGAGCCCGGCAGTTGAGCCTCGTTGCTGAAGACAAGTCCTTTTTGGCAGCTGGGGGGGGGGAGGCGGAGAGAGAAGGCAGATCCTCCCTTCCCATCCCAGCCAAGCCAAAGCAGCAGGGCAGAAAGAACATGGGCTTGGATTTGGGATGCCAACCCATCTCGATTGGGCTTTGGGAACCAAACTTCGAGGCCCAAAAACTGAGAACTGGGTGGCGAAGCATCAAACAGAAACCTGGCCTTTGGGAAATGTAGCGCAGGGCACCCTCTATCCCTTTCCATCAGGAGGGCTGAGTTTTATTCCCTCAAAACTGAGCAGCATCCCAGGGGCCTTAGGATCTGGGCTGCAAGGATCTAGCGCAGTGGTCTTCAAACGTGGCCCTTTGATGACTTGTGGACTTCAACTCCCAGAATTCCTCAGCCAGGCACGTGTGCCTGGCTGGGGACTTCTGGGAGTTGAAGTCCACAAGTCATAAAAGGGCCAAGTTTGAAGACCCCTGATCTAGTGTTACTCAACCTGGGCCACTTTAAGATGTGTGGACTTCAGCTCCCAGAATTCCCCAGCCAGCAATGCTAGCTGGGGAATTCTGGGAGTTGAAGTCCACACATCTTAGAATATAGAATAACAGAGTTGGAAGGGACCATGGAGGTCTTCTAGTCCAACCCCCTGCTCAGGCAAGAAATCCTATACCATTTCACACAAATGGTCGTCCAATCTCTTCTTAAAAACCTCCAGTGATGGAGCACCCACAACTTCGGATGGCAACCTGTTCCATTGGTTGATTGCTCTCACCGTTAGGGAATGTTCTCCATCGTTCTGGGTTGCTTCTCTCCTTGGTTAGTTTCTATCCATTGTTTCTTGACTTGTCTTTTGGG
This sequence comes from Protobothrops mucrosquamatus, assembly GCF_001527695.2. Taxonomy (NCBI): domain Eukaryota; kingdom Metazoa; phylum Chordata; class Lepidosauria; order Squamata; family Viperidae; genus Protobothrops; species Protobothrops mucrosquamatus. The sequence goes on from NW_015388267.1 coordinate 74,522, forward strand.
GCTTTGGAAAATAGTTCGACCCCCTCATCTTTGTAGGAGCCCCTTAAATATTGGAGCACTGCTATGAGGTCTCCCTTATCTTATAGTGTCCCAAAGTTAAGAAACTCTGATCTGGTGCTTGTTTGTAACTCTGCAGAACGACAGCCTCTGTTTTATTATTTATTTAAACCACTGGCTCAAGCCATCCGACTTGAAGTTGCAGGGGACAGGGGAGGGGAAGCATCAGAGAGAACACAGGATGGGAGCAGCCAAAATGAACTTGACCGAATTGAAATGGGTTCACCCAGTGTGCTAAGTCCGAACTAACAAGCTACAGTTGGCCTGCATTAATTAAAAATGCTAGAACTTAAGTTCTCAGGGGTCTTCAAACCTGGTCCTTTTATGACTTGTGGACTTCAGTTCCCAGAATTCCTCATAAAAGTGTCATAAAAGCATCCACGGGTCATAAAAGAGCCAAGATTGAAGACCCCTGGTTCACATCATAAGCTGAGACATCAGAAAGGCACAAACACACACACACACACACACACACACAGAGTCCCCAAGGATAAGATTCACCAAAATCAGTACATTTTGCGAAGAGCTGCCAAGTTTCTACCTTACATAGTTAAAGGGAGTTATTTGAACACAACTAATGTATGCTGACCTTAAGGTTTCTAGCTAATATATGAGCATCTCCCTCACATTCCTTCAATTTCTGAGATGCCATATTTTCCCCAGCAATCTGGAACAGCCTTCAGTAATCTGCATTGCCAATTTCAATTTTGCAGAACCTGTAGCTTAGTCACCACCAGTGTGATGAATCAGTGACAAAATTGCAGCAGCAGGATCGAGTCTACCCATGCCAGCTAAGCCTCACTGAGGACGATGAACTTGCTGATGAGAATAATCAGGGCTGCCGCCTGCAAGAAGCTTGCATTGGTTCCAGGGCTGATACAAGTCCAGGTAATCCTTGACTTACAACAGTTTGTTTAGCGACTATTCGAAGTTACCACGACACTGAAAATAGTGACTTATGACAGTTTTTCGCACTTATAACCATTGCAGCATCTCCGCGGTCACATGATCAAAATTTGGATGTTTGGCAACTGACATGTACTTATGACAGTTGCAGCATCCCCATGGTCACGTGATCCAAATTCAGATGCCACCGCCGCTGCCACCAGGGTGCATCGTAAGGTTGTCCATTTCTGGAACTGAGTCCTATTTATGATGGTTGCCGTGTCCTCGGATCATGAATAGAATAGAATAGAATAGAATAGAATAGAATAGAAAATAGAAAATAGAAAATAGAAAATAGAAAATAGAAAATAGAAAATAGAAAATAGAAAATAAATAGACTAGACTAGACTAGACTAGACTAAATTAGAATAGACTAGACTAGAATAGAATAGAACAGAAAATATAGAATGGAATGGAATGGAATAGAATAGAATAGAATAGAATAGAATAGAATAGAATAGAATAGAATAGAATAGAATAAGAGAGTAGAGTAGGAGAATAGAATAGAATAGAATAGAATAGAATAGAATAGAATAGAATAGAATAGAATAGAATAAGAGAGTAGAGTAGGAGAATAGAATAGAATAGAATAGAATAGAATAGAATAGAATAGAATAGAATAGAATAGAATAGAAAATATGGAATGGAATGGAATGGAATGGAATAGAATAGAATAGAATAGAATAGAATAGAAAATAGACTAGACTAGACTAGACTAGACTTGACTAGACTAGAATAAGAGAGTAGAGTAGGAGAATAGAATAGAATAGAATAGAATAGAAGCTTGAAGGGACCTTGGAGGTCTTCTATCATGTCTCCCCTATTTCTTCTTTTCTTTAGACTAGCCAAACCCAAGTTCCGCAACCGTTCTTCATACGTTTTGGTCTCCAGGCCTTTGATCAGGTAAGTCAGGTACTAAGACCCCAGTCTACAACTCTTGATCTGGGACACATGTTGCATTAAGCCACAATTTCCTATTCCATGTTTGCATGCCCAAGTGTTAAAACCTCACATCTAACCTTGTTTTCGTGTAGTTTCCATCCGTTGCTTCTTGTTCTGCCTTCAGGTGCTTTGGAGAAGAGCTTGACTCCCCCCTCCCCTCTTCTTTGTGGTAGCCCCTTAGTTCACACAACTTGCTAAGTCTGAGCCTGGCTTCCCCCAACCTGAAGCTCCAGAAACCTCCCATTCCTGTTTTCAACCACGAACTTGGCGTTTCTGTAGGATGACCCTTAGTCCTTGGGGTCTATATCTTTCTTTGTGTAAATTTCTCGGGCAGGATTGAAATCGGAGGTTTCCTGAATACGTAAACGTTTATTACAAACAACACGAGGAAAGAGGGTTTAGATGGGGTCTTTCTTTGACGACGTGAAAATCACCCCAATCCCTCACAACTTCCTTTTCAAAAGTGGATGGTTCAGCCCAAGCCGGGGATAAACAACCTGGTGACTGCTTTAGAAAGAAGGTTGCAGTTTATTGAAGAGGAGAGCCAGACAGAAAGATGGCTCTGGAAGAAAAGAAGAGAGAGCACGTGTAGGGAGTGGGTTTTTATACCCTCTGGAGCCTTTTGTTTGGAGTTGTTTCCTGTTCCTGTTTGAGGCTTTGTATTTCCTGTGTCATGTATTCTGACCTGAGTCTGGGTGTGCCCTTTGGCATCTGTGGGTTAATCCTATTATGTCCTGTCTTTGACTTTGGGTGGGGTATGTAGATTTTAGGTGTCTTTGTCTTCTTAATCTTCTAGCTGGGGGCATCCAGCCTTCCTGGATTTACATCTGCATTTCTACAGAGGTGGTTTTGGCTTGGGGGAGGGAGACTTGGGGCTATTAAAAAAAAACTGGGCATACTTTTCCGCCTCTTTAAGATCCTTTGAGGAAATATATTTTTCTGCCCTTTTCATATTTCCTTCTCGGGGGGGGGGGGGGCTGACTTCCCACAGGAGCTTAGGTGAGCTTTGAAGATATGCTGTTCCAATCCAGGTGTTCTGTTCTGCCCTGTCCATCAGTTGTTAGCCACTGAATGTGATTCCCATATCCATGGACTTTCTTAATTCCCCAAGGTATTTTCCCACCAAAGGGGGGTGCTTGGTAGAGCCAAAATTTGCTGACACCCCCCCCCGCCTGCAACCATGCTCCCCATCAAAATAGGAAGGAAATAATTGAGTTTGCTGGAATGTGCTGCCTCTGACCCGAAGGTCAGCATTCAGAAGTAAAGGGACGGCTGTCTAGTATCTGTGTTGATCTGTCTCTTTAGGAATGCAGTGCACTTAGTACATACGTCAAACTACTCGGAAAATGGGTTAATTCTGCAAATCAAGTGAAGCGTGTTGTGGGAACGCCGTCTTAACGACGATAAGCGCTCATCTGTCCTTGCTTGGGGAAAGTCTTTTTGAGGTTTGGCCCCTGGGTTGCGTGCACAAATAGGAGACGTTTTTTTTCTGAAATGTGCGTAGATTTGGAATAATGAAATGAAAGCCGACTTTGCCACCGTGGAAATCTTGACTGTCTGTCCAAAGCTGCAGACGGGAGGGAGAGTGGAGGGGGGTTGTTCTTTTGCTGAAACCAAGATGGGTTAAATGCTGAGTCAACTCTGCGCTGGATGCTTGGTTTATAGCTAGCCGGGGGCAGCAGCTCCCACCCACCGGAAAGCTGAGTCACCGGCTCCTTCAAACTGCTTTCCATTTTGCCGGCTTTTTCTTTCTTTCTTTCTTTTTTTCTTTTTTTGGTAACATCACCATCAAAGCCTGCTGCATAACGCTGCTTAATCTTGCCTCTGATTGCCTTAAAGGGCTAAATTAGGTCCCCAAAGTGAATGAAACATCAAATAAAAATTAAGCAGTGTTTTTCTCTCCCCCCCCCCCCCCCCATCCTCCCCACCAGTAGAAAGCTCAGTGGCTGGGCAGGAAAATCTCTGCAGTTGCAATTGCCCAAATTCTTTTTTCCAGGTTGGTTGGTGCAGGTAAGTCCTTGGTTTACAACCGTTTGTTTAGGGCAGTGGTTCTCAAGCTTTTTAATGCCGCGACCCCAACCGGTCGTAAGTCGAGGACTAAACCGGTCGTAAGTCGAGGACTACCCAACCGGTCGTAAGTCGAGGACTTTCCCTGCCCGGGAGCGCCGCGCATGCGTGGTTCCACCCCCTGCGCCGGCCAAGGCGTAGCTGGCAAGCGGCAGAGACGGAGCAGGCCGACCACCAGCTGGCCCAGCCCAAGGGAGGTAAGGCACCCGCCGGAAAAGGGGAAAAAAATGGCGGACAAAAAAATGGCGGACAGCCTTGCTTGGCGACCCCCGTGAAATGGTCGATCGACCCCAAATGGGGTCCCGACCCACAGGTTGAGAACCACTGGTTTAGGGACTGTGTTACAACGGCACTGCCAAAAAAGTGACTTACGCCCGTTTTGCACACATAGGGCTGTTGCAGCATCCCCCCCCCCAGGGTCACGTGATCAAAATTCAGACATTTGGCAACTGGCCTGTATTTGTGAAGCTTGCGGTGTCCCGGGCAGTGGTGGGATTCAAATACGTGAACAACCGGTTCTCTGCGTGGATGCCGCTTCCGGAAGTCCGTTCTGGGCCTGGGCGACAAAAAATTAGCTACCGGTTCTGCCGAAGTGGTTGCAAACCGGCTGAATCCCACCACTGGTCCCGGGGTCGTGTGATTCCCCTTTTGCGACCTTCGGACAAGCCAAGTCCATGGGGAAGCCAGATTCACTTAACAACCGTGTGACTTATTTAACAACTGCACTGATTCACTTAACAGCTGTGGCGAGAAAGGTCACAAAAAGGGGCCAAGCTCACTTAAAACATTACTCACTTAACAACATAAATTTGGGGCTCAATTGTGTGGTCGTAAGTTGAGGACTACCTGTATTGCCCTTGGAAGTTTATAGGAGATATGATTGAGACATGACCAGAGTCGGTTCAGTGTTTTGAGTTGTTAATGGACAAGGGCTTTACTTGCTGAGTAAAAAATCCATATTGTCTCTCAACTACAGGTAGTCCATTCGTTTAGTGACTGTTTGACGTTACACCGGCACTGAAAAAAAAGGGACGTAATTGTTTTTCATTATTTAGGACCATGGCAGCAGCATCCTCATGGTCAGGGGATCAAAACCCAGACATTTGGCAACTGACTCATATTTATGACGGTCGCAGGGTCCCAGGGTCATGTGATCGTATTTTGTGACCTTTCTGACAAGCAAAGTCAAGGGGGAAACCAGATTCCCTTTACGACCGTGTTACTTACTTAATATCGGTTACTTACTGCGGCTACTTGCTTAAATATCTTAGCTTAATACCTGTGGTATGTCAACGCTGCTAACATTGGACGTTCTTGCTTTGACAACAGATGGAAATGCAGCCATTTTTCTCTATTGCTTTTAGAGTTAGTTGATGCTGGGAGGGGGAATGTGGATGAGAATCCAGCTAGTCATAACAATAATAACTCAGCCGTGGGAACCCAAGGTCATTGGGCCCAGAGTAGATAGAGTTTTGGCCTGACTGGAGAGCTGGGGAGAAAGCCTGCGCTTCAAGCTAATTGGGGAATGTGATTTATGACTGTTTATTGGAGGAAGGAATCATTTCAAGCTAATTGGGGAATGTGATTTATGACTGTTAATTGGAGGAGGGAATTGTGCTTTGCTACTTTGTGCCCAGGGGAGGGGAATTCAGTTTTTGGCTTCAACTATGTAGTGCCGATACTTTGTTTCTCGAATAAAAGATTCTTTAAGGTAAACAATGCCTCAAAGTTCTTTTGAAGAGTTTCATCTGTCGGAACCACGACGTGGTGATTCACTTAACAACTGTGACAAGAAAAGTCGTAAAACAGGGGCAAAACTCACGTCGTCGCTCTCGCTTCGCAACAAAAAATATTGGGTTCAGTTGTGCTTTGACCCCGAGGACCACCTTTACCCAAAGATTTTACAAATCTAACCTGACCTGCTCAGTGCTCAAAAGTTTCCATAACAGGAGAAGTAGCTTTAGCTTAGCCAACTGTGATTTGTGCAGTGATTTAAGCATAAGGAGCAGGCCTGCACAACAGAGTTTGCAGAATGAGTGTGTGGCTTGCCAAAGCAGCTTTGTGCGGCCTGCTGGCCCTTTTTTGAAAAAATAAATTTGCAGCTGCCAACAGCCCCCTCCCCGCTGAAAAAACCCCCATGCTGTTGTGTAACACTAGCTTTACCACCACACCACCTGTTGCTACTCGGTTCGCTGCCAAATAGCTGGTTCACAGGCCAGGTACTCCTCGGTGGCCTGCCATAATTTTTAATGTATAAATCTGGGTTTTTTTTTACCCTTTACCAGTTATTCAGGCCTGATGTAGACCAGGGTGATAATTTTATCTGCTTCCTTGTGCTCCTTTTATACACCATCACGGGTGGTGATGGAGGGGGACAGGCCCCAGGGCCGCTAGTTTATTCAGTTTTATTTAATTCTGTTATACAAACACCTGGAAGCATTAACACTGGGGAAAGCTGAAGTCTCCTCTGTCTCTTCTTCCACTTTTTGACTTCAACCCAGTATTGACTCCTGGCAACTACCTGGATAAATCCTTGCAATTTTCTTGGGAAGTTTTTTTTTTTTTCAGAAGAGGTCTACCACTGCCTCTTTCCTAGGGCCAAGAGAAAATGACTGACTGAAGGTCAGCTAGTTGGCTTTGTGCCTAAGGCGGGACTAGAACTCAGAGCCTCCTCACGGTTAGCCCAATGTCACTCAGCCAGCTTTAATGCCTAAGGCAGGACTAGAACACACAGCCTCCTGGCGACCGGCCCAGTCACCCAGTTGGCTTTGTCCCCGAGGCGGGACTAGAACTCGTTTCCTCATGACTGGCCCAAGGTCATCCAGTTGGCTTTGTGCATAAGGCAGGACCAAAGTCTGCTGGTGATTGGTCCAAAGTCACCCAGGTGGCTTTCATGCCTAAGGCTGGGACTAGAACTCAAGAGTCTCCTGATGATTGGCTGAGTCACCCAGTTGGCTTTGTGCCTGAGGTGAGACTAGATCTCACAGTCTCCTGGTGATTGGCCCAAAGTCACCCTGCTGGCTTTCATGCCTAAGGCAGGACTAGAACTCACAGTTTCCTGGTGATTGGCCCAACGTCACCCAGCCGGCTTTCATGCCTAAGGCGGGACTAGAACTCACAGCCTCCTCATGATTAGCCCAATGTCACTCAGCCAGCTTTAATGCCTAAGGCAGGACTAGAACACACAGCCTCCTGGCGACCGGCCCAGTCACCCAGTTGGCTTTGTCCCCGAGGCGGGACTAGAACTCGTTTCCTCATGATTGGCCCAAGGTCATCCAGTTGGCTTTGTGCATAAGGCAGGACCAGAACTCTTAAGTCTGCCGGTGATTGGTCCAAAGTCACCCAGGTGGCTTTCATGCCTAAGGCCGGGACTAGAACTCAGAGTCTCCTGATGATTGGCTGAGTCACCCAGTTGGCTTTGTGCCTGAGGCGAGACTAGAACTCACAGTCTCCTGGTGATTGGCTAAAGGTCACAGGGTGGCTTTCTACCTAAGGCAGGATGGAACAACCCACAGTCTCTAGGTTTCTAGCCTGGTGCCTTAACTACTACACTAAATTGGTTAAAATCATGATGTCCTCATGACAGTCTCCTCGCCTTACCCTTTGCTTTTCCATAGCAATTCCCACCTGCTTTGAATCTTGAACTTTCAACAGAGCAGAAGTCCATTCTAAAGCTGCAAACACCTCTGGGCACATCTGGAAGAACCAACCTCGCTCTTTTCTTCTCCAACCCTCACGTGACTTATTTTTAACGTCCCCCCCCCAAATATATATATATATATTTATATTTATATTTATTAAATTTATATACCGCCCTATCTCCCTTGCGGGACTCAGGGCGGTGAACAGGCGATACTAAAAACCACGAATAAATAAATAGTTTCTGTTTTAAAATCGAATTGAATAATAGGCCTGTTCTAAAAACACACCCATACAAATAAGCAGCAGCTCTTCAGGATTTCCTCTTCATCTTTCCTCCCCTATTCAAACTCCGCTCTACTGGTCTTTAAATTAAAAGAGACAAGACAAGCCTTGATGGATTTGCCGATTTATCAATAATTCCTGATTTCATATCCCCGGCTTGCAGGACTGCTAAACACCATCCCAACGCTCGGTTCGTCGTAGAAAGGCAGTGCATAGAGTCACTTGACTGGGCAAACCACGAATGACGGCGTCCGCAGCTCATCCCAAACTTGACGATAAGGAAATTAGGGTTGGCCAGCAGCCTGCTTGTCAAGGAAGCCGTCAGCCGAATACGCTGGATCGCTTTCTTGGCGGTCACCCCCTCTGGGATCGGCCTTCTACCTCCAAAATCCGTATGTCAAGAGGCGAGATCTCAAGCCATTCCAAAATGAGCGCAGAACCAGCCATTAACATCAATCATAGTCTTGTATGATTAGACACCATCTGCCATTCGATACGGGTCCGACTTGAAAGGAACCGTTCTCGGCAAAGTTGAGGGCTTAGTCCTCCGGACAGTTATTAGCTGGTATCGGCTAAAAATGTCTCCGCACCAAGGCGTTTGATTTATTGATTCCCCATCTTGACTCCTGGGCCTATTTGTATGCCAGTTTCAGATGTGTGGACTTCACAGTGTTTCAGATGTGTGGATTTAAAATGGCAACTTGAAGATCTGTGGACCTCAGCTCCCAGAATTCCCCTTAAAGTTGCTGAGGTTGAGAAACAGTATTCTAAATTAAGGTAGGCAATCCAACACAGCCAGCTTCGTGCCGATTTGAAGTCTAAACTCATAGCTAGAACCTCTTAGCTTCAGGGCCACCCAGAAGCAGGTGATTTGAAAGGCTCCAGAAGCCGACAATGTCTAAAAAGAAATTGTAAATGCGGCCAACATTGTCAATGGAAACCCAAAATTGGCTTGGTTATTTAATGTCCTGTGCCCCTGTGCCCTGTTCAAATCCTGAAGCAAAGGCTGCCCAGTGTGGTTTGTAGACAATAACTGAGTTCTAACAAAAATTAAAAAAAAAACAACTCAGCTACTACCATTTAGATAGGATGCTCTATTTGTATAGTGATTATTGCTTTAAGTTTGCAAACCAGCAAGGTAGGCTTAGGAACTTGAACAATAGATGAATTCAGCCTTTCCCAAACCCGTGCTCTCCAAATGTGTTTGGATTGTGGTCTCAATACCACAGGAGAGCAATCAGGAGGACTCTTTAATACAGGGGTCTTCAAACTTGGCCCTTTTATGACTTGTGGACTTTAACTCCCAGAATTCCTCAGCCAGGCACGCGAATTCTGGGAGTTGAAGTCCACAAGTCATAAAAGGGCCAAGTTTGAAGACCCCTGCTTGAATATCTCTTCCAGCACAGCGAAGCTGGAAGGGTGATCAAGGCAGCCTTTGCTGAGACATCAACTATGGACATGCTTCCCAAGAGTAAGAACTTGGGGGCTGTGCCCAGAGAGACCCACAAGCCTCAGGGAGATCGGATGTCCTTCAACCCACAACTGGGATGCTTGTTTCTAACAGTGTGTCTCAACCTTGGCCACTTTTAAGGCGGGTCAACTTCAACTCCCAGAATTCCCCAGCGAGCATGGCCGGCTGGGGAATTCTGGGAGTTGCAGTCCACTCATCTTCAAGTGGCCACAACTGAGACACTGCTCTAGTATAACCAGCGAGGGGCAGCTGACTGCGTCGGAGGCCACTCCCCTAGGCCTGATAGAGGGGAACCACACGGTCTATGAGGCCCCGGCAGATGGGGCAGGAAGGGTTGGGCAAGGCCTGGAAACACTGGAAGCACAAGCAGATGTGGCCACAAGGCAGCACCACACACTGGCGTGGATTGGTCAGGCAAACCACGCAGGCGTTTGCGGGCAGGTCTTCGTCCTGGTTGTGATTCTGCAGGTAGTCTTCAAATTCCCGCTGCTGCGCCTCCCGCTCCCGATTCAGCTGGCGGTTCCGGTGCGCTCGGCGAAGGGCCCGCAGGACCACCACCGCGGCCACCAGGCCGCACAGCACACCTGTCCATTTCCAGAAGCTGCTGGTCGACTGCAAACCAGACAGCAGGGTCTGCCAATCCTCCAGGCAGAGGAAATAGCCCGCTCCATTCGAAGGGGGCTGCAGGCAGAGGGTCCCATCCAAGCGCTGGGTCAGCTCACCGATGCCGGTCAGGCTGCTGCCCACCAGAAGCATCTCTTCCGTCTCCAAGAAGCCCTTGGGCTTCTCCCCGCTCAGGTAGTGGCTGAGGAGGTCTTTGAAGCCATGGGAGGTCTGCTGGAAGCGTTCGTAGACGGTCTCCAGGGGCAGGTCAACCGCCTGGAGGGGCAATTCCACACTCACCCATCCGGCTGCTTTGTCTGTGGGGGAAGCGAGGACAAAAGGGACGGTGTGCAGCTGTTCCAGCACCACCCGCTCACTGTCGGTCCTGCAAAGACAGGAAAGCAATGGAAGGGGAGGCCGCAACAAAGCCCCACCGAGAGTCTCCTGATCAGGAAGGTTCTGGCAGCAGCCAAAAAAGCCAACACAGTGCTGGGCTGCATTAACAGAGGGATAGAATCAAGATCACGTGAAGTGTTAATACCACTTTACAA
>NW_015388267.1:85181-98099 GCF_001527695.2 Protobothrops mucrosquamatus
TATTTTCCAAGGTGCCTGAAGGCAGGACAAGAAACAACGGATGGAAACTAAGCAAGGAGAGAAGCAACCTAGAACTAAGGAGAAACTTCCTGATAGTCAGAACAAGTAACCAGTGGAACAACCTGCCTCCAGAAGCGGTGAATGCTCCAACACTGGAAGTTTTTAAGAAGAGATTGGACAGCCATTTGTCTGAAATGTTATAGGGTTTCCTGCCTGAGCAGGGAGTTGGACTAGATGACCTCCAAAGTCCCTTCCAACTTTATTATTATTATCATTATTGTTGTTGTTGTTGTTAAGAATACATACATGGTTAGAGAAAATGATGAAAAAACATACAGATTTCAAGCCGGAATTATTTTTGTTAGGCACAATTGTAGGAAATTACGAGAAAGGGTGCCTATATCTAATTTTACATATATTAACTGCAGCAAGAATTGTATTCGCTCAACATTGGAAAAAATGAAGGTTTACCAACGGAGGAAGAGTTAATTAAAAAAATCTAACGAGTGGGCAGAAATGGATCGATTGACATTGAAAATGAAAGAGAGAGAAGACTCAGTTTATTTTAGAACATGGGATACCTTTTATCATTGGCCAGAAAAATGAGGTAGAGAGAAAGGAACTTAATATGTATTAGTAAGTTAAATGCTGGAACCCAGACAATATGTTGCTGATAGAATATGAAGCACTTGTGATTATAAAAATTAATAAAAATATGTATAAAAGGAGTCCAGATTTACCCTGCAACAGGAGCACATGGCTGAGCACCAGTTAGGGCAGGGGTGGGCAACCTTGGCTCTTTTATGACTCGTGGACTTCAACTCCCAGAATTCCTGAGCCAGCATAGCTCAGCTTGGAAACCTCTCCATTTCCCCTCAGCATGGCTGGCTCAGGAATTCTGGGAGTTGAAGTCCACGAGTCATAAAAGAGCCAAGGTTGCCTACCCCTGATTAGGGGAAGGCATTGTGCACAGTAGACCAACACTTCAGGTTCTCATGTAGCTTATTTGCTTCTTTACATCCCACCTTTTATTATTTTTTATAAATAACTCAAGGCAGAACATATATCTAGTACTCTTCCTTCCTATTTACCTCACAAGAATTCTGTGAAGTGGGTTGGGCTGAGAGGGAGGAGCCAGCTCACAGTCAACCAGCCAGCTTTCCACGCCTAAAGCGGCACTAGAATTCATAGCCTGCAGGTGATTGGCTGAAAGTCAATCAGCTGGCTTTCACGCTTAAGGTGGGACTAGAGCTCACAGCCTCCTGATGATTGGCCCAAGTCACCCAACCGGCTCCCACGCCTAAGGTGGGACTAGAACTCGCCTCTTAGCAATTGGCCCCAAATCACCCAGCCGACTTTCATGCTTAAGGCAGGACTAGAATTAACAGCCTGCAGGTGATTGGCTCAAAGTTACCCAACTGCCTTTCATGCCTAAGACGGGACTCGAATTCATAACCTCCCGGTGATTGGTCCAAAGCTGGTTGTTTGATTTTGTTGTTTGTTCTCCAAGAGGTAGCTTACCAGCTTCGGGCTAGGCTGTTCCAGATCAATCGATGCTCCTTCAGGATCAGTCTCTCGATCACTCCCTGCAGCTCCTTGTGGTATGGGCTGGTGAGAGCTGCTTCAACTGGTTGGACCACTCCTTAAATGACAGGCAGGCAAAACGGTTACAATCAGCTTGAGAGCGGTCTGCCAAAAAAGCCAACACAGTGCTAGGCTGCATTAACAGAGGGATAGAATCAAGATCACGTGAAGTATTAATACCACTTTACAAGGCCTTGGTAAGGCCGCACTTGGAAAACTGCATCCAGTTTTGGTCACCACGATGTAAAAAAGATGCTGAGACTCTAGAAAGAGTACAGAGAAGAGCAACAAAGATGATTAGGGGACTGGAGGCCAAAACATATGAAGAACGGTTGCTGGAATTGGGTAAGTCTAGTTTAACAAAGAGAAGGACGAGGGGGGACAGGATAGCAGTGTTCCAATATCTCAGGGGCTGCCCCAAAGAAGAGGGAGTCAGGCTATTCTCCAAGGCGCCTGAAGGCAGGACAAGAAGCAACGGATGGAAACTAATCAAGGAGAGAAGCAACCTAGAACTAAGGAGAAACTTCCTGACAGTGAGAACAATTAGCCAGTGGAACAACCTGCCTCCAGAAGCGGCGAATGCTCCAACACTGGAAGTTTTTAAGAAGAGACTGGACAGCCATTTGTCCGAAATGGTATAGGGTTTCCTGCCTGAGCAGGGGGTTGGACTAGATGACCTCAAAGGTCCCTTCCAACTTTATTATTATTATTATTATTATTATTATTATTATTATTATTATTATTAATTATTATTATTATTATTATTATTATTATTATTATTATTATTATTATTATTATTTCCAGAAAACCCTTAAGTGGCTTGAAATGGCCCCAGCACCCTTCCAGTGAGCTCAGAACCACTCACTGGAAAAAGATACGTGCTTGGTTATAAAAAAATATTAGGTGAACATGTTGATTTTAAACCTGAACTTTTTTTCACTAGGTATAATGCCTGAAAAGATTAACAAGCAAAGTCTGTATTTGATTTCACACGTCACTACAGCGGCGAGAATAATCTTTGCTCAATATTGGAAGAATAAAGGACTACCACCAGAGGAAGAAATAATTAGAAAAATATTGGAATGCGGAGAGATGGCTAGATTGATTATGAGACTGAAAGATGAAGAAGATACAGATTACTATCAAATTTGGGACTTATTTTATTGTTGGCTAGAGGAAAGAATGAAGGATTAGGAATTGAATCTGTATTAGCATTGTTGAACCCAGACAGCTTGTTGGTTGAAAAATTAACATGTGTATGTAAAAGAAAATCAATAAAATAAAAAATAAAAAGAACCACTCATTTCGATCCCCAAATGTTTGCATCATTCTAGAACAGGGCGTTTCAACCAGTGGTACGGGTACCACCTGTGGTACATTGGCACCTGGCAGGTGGTACGCGACCATCCTAGAAAAGTGGTAGTAAGTGAGGGGAATGAGCTGAACCGGTGGCAGCACCGCACAAGCCTGAGCGAGAGACGGCTGGAGCTGCAGGGCTCTCAGGGCTCAGCGGAAGCACCAGGATCAGTGCTGCTTTCCAGCTGATCGGCACTTCTTTGGGGCTGTCAGGGCTCAGTGGAAGCGCCAGGATCAGCGCCAGGCTCCAGCTGGAGCTCGGTGCTGATCCTGGTGCTTCTGCTGAGCCCAGAAGAAGCGCCGATCAGCTGGAATGTTGCAGCATCTTCAGGGTCTTGTGATTAACATTCAGATGCTTGGCAACTGACTCATATTTATGACGGTCACAGTGTCCCAGGGTCATGTGAAGTGACCAAAACCTGCTGCAACCACCCAGCAGACGGGGGGAATAAAAACCAAACACCCCTCACCCCACCCCCGCTGCCAATCCTCAACAGAAATGCTCACAACAATGAAAACCTCGGACAGGAGGAAGAGCGCCGCCGGGTGGGTAGGCAGGTGTCTTGCTCGGCACTCTTTTCAGTGCCATTGTAACTTCGAACAGTCACTAAGCGAACTGTTGTAAGTCGAGGACTACCAGTACTTCATCACTTTTTTCCTTTTGGGGGGGTCATCAGGTTTTTGACACCTTGCTAGGCGACTGGTGGTACTCGGATATTGCCATATCCTAAAAGTGGTACAATGGGTGAAAAGGTTGAAAAGCCCTGTTCTAGAAAGCGGGTGGGTTTCTTGAGAACAGGTGGAAAAGAAGAATGGCTGTTCCTGATTTTTTTTCCACCTTCAGGAAACCACAACAAGGGAAACAGGACGGCCACGGTCGTGTAATCAACCACGACAAATGAAGTGAAAGGACTTTGGCTAAAAGCATTTTGAACAGGTTCTACAGTTATGGTTTAATGCCGAAAAAGGTTGTTAATATGGGATTGGGAAGAGAAACGAAAGTTTAAAGGTAGGAGAGCACCATTCAATTCCCAGTCACTGTCCCTCTTTTTGAAATAGCTAGTTCTCTCTCTGGAGATCAGATCAGTCCGTGCTTCGGGGTTTGGAAAGGGATCAAGCTGTTTCAGTAAATCTTTGGGGACTGGATGTATTTCACTGTGATCCCTCCTGCAAAGGAAGTATTTATAGAGATTTAATTGTTTAGCTGTGGCCAGAGGATTTAAGATTATGAATGTCTATGTATTGTTATAACCTTAACAGTTGGGTCTGTATGTTGCTTGGAATCCGTTAAGACAGAAGTGGCATCTACAAATAGCTCTAAGCAAGCAAATTATTGTAGTATTTTATTGTGGTATTAAGAGCTCTGGATATGATATATATATATATATATATATATATGTTTTCTGAGGTTTTCGCGGGTATTTGTATATATATGTTTTCTGAGGTTTTCGTGGGTATTTGTATATGATGCAACTTCATATATATATATATATATGATGCAACTTCATATATATATATATATATATATATATATATAATGCAACTTACAACCATAATTGAGCCCAAAATTTCCATGGCTAAGCAAGGCAGTCTTTAAGAGAGTTTTATTCCATTTTATGCCTTTTTTAGCTTATGCAGTTAAGTGACTGTCTTGAAGTGGAAGATAAGTAATCGTGCTCTTTAAATAAGTCCGGCGTCCCCCATTGACTTTGCTTGTTGGAAGCCAGCTGGGAAGATTACAGAGGGGGCTCACATGACCCTGGGACAGTGCAACAGTCATAAATCCATGCCAGTTGCCAACAGCTCGAATTGTAATCACGTGATCACAGGGATGCTGCAACGGTCTTATGAAAACTGGTCATAAGTCACTTTTTTTTTCAATGCTGTTGTAACTATACCAGGGGTAGGCAACCTTGGCTCTTTTATGACTCGTGGACTTCAACTCCCAGAATTCCTGAGCCAGCTCTGCTGGCTCAGGAATTCTGGGAGTTGAAGTCCACGAGTCATAAAAAAGCCAAGGTTGCCTACCCCTGAACTATACAAACGGTTGCAAGTTAAGGACTAACTATATAGCTTAAAAATGGTTTTTTTTTTGACAAAAGGCTCTGCCACACCAGATTTCAAACTATGGACTGAATATACGTGCTCAATCCCACCCCACACCGATAGGAAGAAAAATCCCAATTCTGTGTGATCAAGAACGTGGCATCCCACATTTGGGAACGTTCAAAAAGAAAAGGTAGATTTATGCATTTAGAGCAAAACATGCTAGACTTCCATCTATTAGTATCTGTAGGGGAAGGGTAATGTTTTCCCATACTGGGATATACAGGTAGTCCTCAACTTACAACCAGAATTGATTAGATTAGATAACCGTTGTTGTCATTTTTTTTACTGTGGGCACAACGGCGCAACACATTAAAAATGAAATTTAGTTGCTTGCTCTCAAAGTGTACACATACATAACACACATTTAAACATACTATATGCAACGTACGTATAGACCTACACCCTTACATACAAGTAACATACACACATATAAATATTGAGCCCCAAATTGATGTTGCTAAGTGAGACAGTTCAGTGAGTTTGGCCCCATTTTACGACCTAAGTGAATAACTGCAGTTGTTAAATGAGTAACATGGTTGTAAAGAGAACCTGGCTTCCCCCATTGAGTTGGCTTGTCAGAAGGTCCCAAAAGGGGAGCACATGACACACACACACACACACACACCAGGACACTGCAGCCATCATAAATATGAGTCAAGCATTCGAATTTTGTTCACCTGACCATGGGGATGCCGCAGCGGTCTTAAATGTGAAAAAACGGTCCTAAATCTCTTTTTTTCAGTGCTGTTGCTACTTTGAACGGTCACTAAATGAACTGTTGTAAACTGAGGACTTCCTGTACTCCGAAGCCAAAAATGAAACAGAGATAGAGAAGGCGGCTTGGAAAAAGCACCACCTGAGCCTCCCAGCTTCAGGGCAGATATATAGTAAGCTGATAACTTTCTTTTCAGACAATCACCTGTTTGAGATGGTATCGGATAGGTTCTCCTGCTTGAGCAGGGGGCTGGACTAGAAGACCTCCAAGGTCCCTTCCAGTTCTATTCTATTCTATTCTATTCCATTCCATATATTCTATTCTATTCCATTCCATTCCATATATTCTATTCTATTCCATTCCATATGTTCTATTCTATTCTATTCTATTCTATTCTATTCTAATTTTATTCCATTCCATATATTCTATTCTATTCTATTCTATTCTATTCTATTCTATTCTATTCTATTCTATTCTATTCTATTCTATTATTATTCTATTCTACTCTATTCTACTCTACTCTACTCTACTCTAAATGTTTCCCTGTCACCAAGTATGGAGCTCTGACTTGCAACAGACTACCGCAGGAGGGATCAGAGTGAAATACCTCCAGTCCCCAAAGATTTACTGAAAAAACCAGGTCTTGATCCCTTTTCCAATGGGCAGTATTTTCCTATTGTAAATTCTTGTTGATTCCTTGGTGGGCATCTAACATGGACAACTGGTGCCAAATTCACCATGATAGGTGGAAAAAGGGACTGAGAAATTGGTGAATGTCTATGGAGATTCTCCATCATCCAGATCCTGATTGTCTCAAGGGTGCTTTTTTCACGAGGCAATTGGACTTCCTTTGATTTTTCTTTGAAGACGTTTCGCTTCCCGTCCAAGAATCTTCTACAGCAAAAGGTCTTCAAAGAAAACAAAAAGCAAAAAAACAAGAAAGACCAGTTGCCTTTTGAAAAAGCACCTTTGGGACAATTGGAGTGCTGGTTTCCCTGTTCAAATCTTGGCACACCTTTATGCTGAATTCTTACCTTCAAGGACGACGTAGGGGAGGCAGTTACCACCTGCAGCAGACAGAAGGCCGGGAAGATCTGAACTCACCTGGAGCTTCGGAGCCCCCTGCAAGAATGTGGGGGGGGGGAGAGAAAAATGAAAATAGAAGAGGCAATGCCAGAACCAAGGTCCCTTGGAACCTCAAACATTTTGCTTATTCACGTATTTACCAAGGACACTTCCAAACCACTGCCTTACACATGTGCTATTGTACATCAGATGAAACACCCGTTTGTTCAGCAACTGGCAGAGTAATGGGCTAATGACTGGAACTGCACATTGCCTGAAGCTGTTTCATTTTGTGTGTTCTGAATTAAGACCACTCAAACAAAAGGGACGACTGAGAGTCACTTTAGTGAAGTGGTTAGGGTGCTGGCGTCGAAACCAGGAGATGGTGAATTCTAGACCTAATGTCATGGTTCGGACAGATGAAACTCTTCAAAGAACTTCGAGGCATGGTTTCCCTTAAAGCAGTGTTTCTCAACCTTGACAATTTTAAGGCATGTGGACTTCAACTCCCAGAATTCCACAGCCAGCATTACTGGCTGTGGAATTCTGGGAGTTGAAGTCCACATGCCTTAAAATTGTCAAGGTTGAGAAACACTGCCTTAAAGAATCTTTATTCGAGTAGCATAACATCGGCAGGTACATAGGCCAAGCCAAAATCTAAATTCTCCTCCCCTGAGCACATAGTATCAAAGCACCATTCCCCACCCTTATACAGTATTGTTATGTCTAACTAATGTCCCATGCTCATTCCTCTCCCCCAGTATCATCTAATTCTAACTCTAAGAGTAAAACATAAAAGTAAAGGAAAATGGCTGCATCTCCATATGTTGTCAAAGCAAGAACATCCGATGTTAGCAGCGTTGACACCTGCCTTAGGCATGAGATGGGTTACTTTGGGCCAATCACCAGGAGAGTGAGAGTTCTAGTCCCGCCTTAGGCAGCAAACCTGGCTAGGTGATACTGGGCCAATCACCAGGAGACTGTGAGTTCTGGTCCCTCATTAATAGGAAAACTGGTTAAGTGACTTTGAGCGAATTACCAGAAGACTGTGACATCCAGTCCCTCCCTTAGGCTTGAAAGTTGGCTAGTGATATTGGGCCAATCACCAGGAGACACTGTTCTAGTCCTGCCTTAGGCATGAAAGCCAGATTGATAAGTTTGGGCCA
Organism: Protobothrops mucrosquamatus; assembly: GCF_001527695.2. Taxonomy (NCBI): domain Eukaryota; kingdom Metazoa; phylum Chordata; class Lepidosauria; order Squamata; family Viperidae; genus Protobothrops; species Protobothrops mucrosquamatus. The sequence goes on from NW_015388267.1 coordinate 93,177, forward strand.
ATCACCAGGAGGCTATGAGTCCTGATTTAGGCATGAAAGCTAGCTGGGTGACTTAAGATTAAGCTTAATCTTAACACATCTGAATCCAACTTATGGATGCAAGATAATGCCGATGTTACAAGAGGTTATACCTTTCATCAGAACAATAATTAAAGTGCTGTAAAATATAAATATTATACTATAAACCCCACTCTTGCTTTCTCAAGGGCAAGGGAAAGACAATTACACAATACCTGGATGGATTTTAATTGGAATTTGTACACTGTGTGGTTGCTTTAGTTGATGGCATGCTGCCTGGGGTCGCAATGCTTAAGCGCAATTCTTTAAATAAATCAATAAACACACATTAGAAATCTTCTAAAACAATGTTTTTCAACTTGGCAACCTTAAGATGTGTGGACTTCGACTTCCAGCATGCTGGCTAGGGAATTCTGGATACTGAAGTCCACAGATCTTAAGACTGCCAAGTTTGAAAAACACGGCTTTAACTAAAATAATAGATAAATGTCACACCTGGATTTTGGACACCACCTTGGCCTTCTTCCTGTGCAGGTAATAAAAGAGGCCAGAGAAGGCCAGGCTTGACCCCAAACAGATTGCTTCTCCTATCGTAAAGGGAAAAGTATCCATCGAAGCTGACCCTGGAAGAAAAAACAAAGAAAACCGGAACAAGAACTCAGCTACATCCAGGAATGGCAAGACACCTCACAGTCCATTCGTCCCTTGCCAAAACAAAACAAGAAAGCAAGATGGAGAACCAAAACATTAGCATACCAAGTTTTAGCAATAAGGTTGGTCCAGGCTGATCTTCCCATAGAGCTCAATATTTTGCCTGGAGTAATGTTATAATTGGTGTCTCTTCTTCGAATTAAAGACTTTTAAAGAAAGCATAAAAAGCTTGGCCTGTTGAAACAGCAAATCCGATATTATCAAGGGTCTAAAAACAACTCGGAATATTAAACAGATAAACCCTAGTACAGGCTGGGTTGCTCTCGACTTACAACTAATTCATTTAGTGACTGTTTGAAATCGCAATGGCACGAAAAAAAAAGAGATGTGGCTGCTTTTCACACTCATAACCACTGCAGCATCTCCACGGTCATGTGATCAAAATGTGAAAGCTTGGCAATTGATTTATATTTACGACTGTTCCAGTGTCATGTCATCATCTTTTGGGACCATCTGACGAGCAAAGTCAGTGGGGAAGCCAGGTTCACTTAACAACAGTGTTACTAATTTAAAATGACACCACTAAGTGAATTGTTGGACCTCTTCTTTTTAACATTTTACTACTTCGTTTTGAATTGGCGGAGTGAATCGTTGTCTTTAAAACCCGAGTTAACACCAGGATTCAACTCCTGATGGACATGTAATGACGAGACACAAACGTAAGTACTCAGTTTACAAGGGAACTCCTTGTCCTTCAGAGTTCCGGTAAAAAAGGGGGGATCATTCAGATTGCTGGACCTTTTATATTATATTAAGAGAAATCTTCCTTTTCCATCTAGTTTCCATTTAACAAGTTAAACTGGAGACTGAGCGACTAAAATATATCTATTTGTACAATGCATGTGGAAGGTATTTTTCAATTCAAAATAGGGGCCAAACAGGAGACCCTCCCTGCAGCATTTCAAACAAGTGGCTGTCCAGTCGCTTCTTAATTTATTCTTATTTCTGGATAATAGCCTCATTTGTCAACTGACTTCCCATATTCTACAAACTTTCATTTGTCATTTCCTTTCCAGCTCATGGCTTGTAACTCCTCCTAGCTGACTTCCAACTTTGAAAAGAAAAATCCGCTTTCTGAAGTTTGAGATTTGTTTTTGTTTTTTTCCTTTCAAGGGGTTTTTCAGCTGTCTCTGCAAAATAGTTTTCGATTCATATCCTCTCTGTGAATTCTGAGGCTGCTCTTTTGCCTTTCAAGGCATTTTTGGGCTGCCCTTATAAAATATGTTTCAACCTCAGAGAGGTCTGCAGTGATATAAGTGGCGTTTCTCAAAGCTCGGCGCGTTTAAGATGGGTGGACTTTTAACTCCTAGAATTCCCCAGCCAGCTGGGAGTTAAAGTCCACCCACCTTAAACTTGCCAAGGTTGAGAAACACTGATTTAATGCTTTTATTCAAGTTTGGTCAATGAGGATATAAAGTAAGCTGAATAAAAGCAATCTGAGTGGCTTATCTGCATATGGATGCTTTATTGGATGTGTACCCTGAAGCTCCGCTCCATGCCAAAATGGGTTTCTGGCCAAAGACCACAGCTGGGTCAAAAATTGCTAGAAAAAGTCCTTAATTTTCTGCAATATGCATTTAGTATTTAATTTTCTGAAATATACATTTGCTACTAAATTGGACCGTTCTGCTGACAAAAGCACAGAAGGCAGCTCAGAACAACAATCAAGGAAAAGAAGAAGAAGTACAATAACGCCAGCGAAGTCAGTTTATTTAAAACCAAGGAGAAATTAAAAGCTGGGGGAAGCAGAGGTCTTCCCCCCACCCCTGCGTCTGCCTGGAGCCTAATCCATCGGCACCCTCTGCACATGCTCAGAAGCACCTTTGTTTTAAAGATTGCCAGAGGCGGCAGGCCTACTTACCGGGCTGCTACAAGGCTCAACGTTCCCTGGGAAAATTGACTAATGGCCATCCACGACCCGAAGCTTGTTTCCTGTTTCACTTTCGAACCAAACAGCAGCACCGGAGCCTTTGTCGACCGACTACGGTGACGCAAAGGCGCATGGGAAATAAAGTCCCTAGGCCCGTTAAGCCAGCTTTCCTTCTCTGTGCCTTCTTGCTTTGAAAACCATAACTCCCGGCATGCCTTCTTCCTCTTTATAGTTCTGGCGAGGAGCTACGCTCAGTCTCGCGATTCAGTGCAAGCAGGGGTTATAAGCATTTGCCCTCGTTGAGAACTACGAATCCCATCAGGCCTCGGGGCCAGGTTCTTTCAATCTCCGGCTATTGAGAGACCCAAGTACTGTATGTAGGCCAGGGATCTTCAAAGTTGGCAACTTTTAAGACTTGTGAAAATAATAATAATAATAATAATAATAATAATAATAATAATAATAATAATAATAATAATAATTATAATAATAATAATAATAATAATAATAATAGAGAGGGAAGATGCGGTGGGGGGATTGCCGACCACCCCCCAAAAACATATTACTTAATAGTTTTCTTCTTCTTTTTAACGAAGTACACCATATTTGTATTGTGTTATATATTTTTTATTTGAAAATAAAATTTGTAAAAAATAATAATCATAATCATAATAATAAACTGCTTCCATCCTGCAATGATATCTGTAATACCATCAAACATCCACATCTGCCTATCCCAGGTCCTTGGTAAGGACTCGATAGGTAGACAAAAATGCCAAATCCAGACTAAACATCTGGCTGACTGTGTGATGATCCATAATTAATAATAATAATAATAATGATGATGATGATGATGATGATAGGAGGGACCTTGGAGGTCATCTAGTCCAACCCCCTGCTCAGGCAGGAAACCCTATACCAGGGGGTAGGCAACCTTGGCTCTTTTATTTATTTATTTATTTATTTATTTATTTATTGATTTATTGATTTATTTATTGATTGATTTATTGATTTATTGATTGATTGATTGATTGATTGATTGAATTTTTACCCCGCCCTTCTCCTTGCGGACTCATGGACTTTATAACTCATGGACTTCAACTCCCAGAATTCCTGAGCCAGCATAGCTCAGCTTGGAAAGGTCTCCCTTTCCTCTCAACATGGCTGGCTCAGGAATTCTGGGAGTTGAATTCCACGAGTCATAAAAGAGCCAAGGTTGCCTACCCCTGCCCTATACAGTACTATTTCAGACAAATGGCTGTCCAGTCTCTTCTTAAAAACTTCCAGGGTTGGAGCATTCACAGCTTCTGGAGGCAGGTTGTTCCACTGATTAATTGTTCTTACTGTCAGGAAGTTTCTCCTTAGTTCTAGGTTGCTTCTCTCCTTGATTAGTTTCCATCTGTTGCTTCTTGTCCTGCCTTCAGGCGCTTTGGAGAATAGCTTGACTCCTTCTTCTTTGGGGCAGCCCCTGAGATATTGGAAGACTGCTATCATGTCCCCCCTCGTCCTTCTCTCCATTAAACTAGACACATCCAATTCCAGCAACCGTTCCTTATAGGTTTTAGCCTCCAGTCCCCTGATCATCTTTGTTGCTTCAACTCCCAGAATTCCTCAGCCAGTCCACAAGTCTTAAAGTTGCCCAAGTTTGAAGACCCCTGAGCTTTACTGTATTCACCAATGTGGTCCACTTAGTTCCTGAATCACAGTAACTCATTTTCTGAGTTACAGGTGGTCCTTGACTTACAACAGTTCATTTAGTGACCATTCCAAGTTACAGCAGCACTAAAAAAGGGACTTATGACCATTTTTTCACACTTATCAACTGTTGTAGCATCCCCATGGTCACATGATCAAAATTCGGACGCTTGGCAAGTAACTCATATCTGTAACGGTTGCAGTGTCCAGGGGTCATGCGATGACCTTTTGTGACCTTGACAAGCAAAGTCAATGGGGAATTCAGATTCACTTCACAGCCGTGTTGCTAACTTAACAACTGCAGTGATTCACTTCACAAGTTATAAAATGATGAAAATAATAAAAATATAAGGGGTAAAATATATAAGTTGTAAATACTGTGCGCTGAAAGTACACTACGCTGAACAGTAGTAATGTAGTAAAATGAACAATAACTAGAATAATGATTTGTCTGCATAATTGCTAGAATAATGATGTAATGCATAATCACTGGGAAAATTCACTGGGAAAGTTCTGTGTCAGTAATATGTGGCTAACCAAATGCGCATTGCACATGGATACTTTGTATGTAGCAAAACCTTCCATTGTATGCCCGTGAGAAACGATCCAAATGTATTACAGTGTATTAC
>NW_015388267.1:100365-102889 GCF_001527695.2 Protobothrops mucrosquamatus
CGCTCTCCCGAGATAAAGGGAGAGCTTTTGGGACTCTACTCCTATCCAGGAGTACTCACCTCGACCCCTTCTCCCGGGGCACAAGGTTCCAAGCCGCTGAACAGCTGCTGACCGCTGTTCATGCTGGCTCTGACGCCTTCCCAAGCGGACGGCTCCGAAAAGAGCCGCCATCGGCGCGCCGTCCCACCGGAAGTCCAGGAGAAATTTCTGATAGTGATAAGATGACCAACTTTTTTACAATGAGAAGGAGGACACAAATAAATTGAAAGAAAAAAAATATGAATAAATAAAATTAATTATTAAAACTAAAACAATAACATAAGCGAATAAACTTGTAAATAAAATTATACATATTTGGAAATTATTAAATAATGAATTAATAAAACGTGAATTATTGTGCTCACCTGTGTATGATTGAATATTCACTGAGAAAGAAGTGAGTCTAATGCGTGCGTGTGTGCCGTGTCGTGTTTCAGTAAGAAGTAAACAAAGCCACTTGCGCGCAGCGCACTCTTGCGCACGGCGCACTCTCTCAAAACAATTCTCCTGTGCGGAGCGCATGCGTCTCATAATCGCGTCTCGCGGCACTGTACTGAGCCTTGACGAATCGTCATGTCAAATACAAATACGTCACATCACACGCAACGGATCGGCCTCGATCGAATACGGAGATTTACAGATTAGTCTTCAAATATCGAAAAGGACATGTAGGAGGACACTTTTCGAGAGAGGACAGAACTTACAAAAGAAGGACTGTCCTTCCTAAAGGAGGACGATTGGTCACCTTAATAGTGAGGACAATTAATCAGTGGAACGGCTTGCGTCCAGAAGTTGTGGATGCTCCAACACTGGAAATTTCCAGACACTTAGAAAAATTAATCAGTGCAATGGTTTGCCTCCAAAAATTATGGGTGCTCCATCACTGGAGGCTTTTAAGAAGAGACTGGACAGCCATTTGTCTGAAATGGTATAGGGCTTCCTGCCTGAGCAGGGGGTTGGACTAGATGACCTCCAAGGTCCCTTCCAGCTGTTATTCTGTTAAGCATTGCCACTTTGTTAAAGGTACTTGTTCATTCCACTTGCAGGTGTTTCGCTCAAGGGACTAGTCCAGGATCAAAATCTGATAGCTTACTGAGGCATTCTCATGTTTGCAATTTAGAGGAGATCTGATCCATATAATAATCCATCAGGTCTTAGCTGAAACTCGCCATGTAGAGTTTGGACTGGAATAAACTTTGAAAGGACCAGGTGGGTATGGTCACATTTATGAAAGCATAGGTTCTCCTGCTTGAGCAGGGGGCTGGACTAGAAGACCTCCAAGGTCCCTTCCAGCTCTATTCTATCCTCAACACGACTGAAGTGAAGTTGTCTCATTCGAAGACTTGTAAGTGGAAGGGGCAGAATTTAATTTCCGTGTGCACACTGAGCATGGCCTTTGTTACTAGGCTGACTTTTCTTTCAACGCCGACATCTGTCTTTCCACATAAACCAGCTTGTCAATTTCAACAGATTATGATGTGCATCGGACCACTTCAAGAAATCTCTGCTTTTCATTATTGCAATGGTTTTAACCTCGTTTCTGAACGACGGAGCGGGAAAAGAGCTCTCTGCTCAAAGAACACTTACGTATACGTCGAACCTTAACGTAGAACTGTTTTTTCTTAATATAAATACTTAATATAATACCAGTGGACTGGCTTGACTTCAGAGGTTGTGGATGCTCCATCACTGGAGGTTTTTAAGAAGAGACCAGACAGCCATTTGTCTGAAATGGCTTAGGGTCTCCTGCTTGAGCAGAGGGTTGGACTAGATGACCTCTGGGGTCCTTTCTGTTATTCTGTTCTTGTTACTCTGTTATTTTCTATGATCATGTGTATCCATCCCATAAAGCCCAAAGAAAGTACAAAATGGGATAGGACAGAGGTCTTCAAACTTGGTCACTTTAAGACTTGTGGACTTCAACTCCCAGAATTCCTGGCTGAGGAATTCTGGGAGTTGAAGTCCACAAGTCATACCTGGCTGAGGAATTCTGGGAGTTGAAGTCCACAAGTCTTAAAGTGGCTAAGTTTCAAGACCCCTGGTATAGGAGGCTGGGCAGGGGTTTGGACTAGAAGACCTCCAAGGTCCCTTCCCACCCTAATACAGGTAGTCCTCGACTTACGACAATTCATTTAGTGACCATCCAAAGCTACAACAGCCCTGAAAAAAGGGACTTATGACCGTTTTTTACACTTGGATGACCGTGGCAGCCTTCCCCATGGTCACGTGATTTACAATTGGATGCTTGATGACTGGTTCATATTTATGACCATTGCAGTTTCCCGAGGTCACGCGATCCCCTTCTGTGACCTTTTCGCAAGCAAATTCAGAATCTGGGGAGCCAGATTCACTTAGCAACCGGGTTACCAATTTAACAACCGCCGCAATTCCCTTCACAAAGGTGGCAAGAAAAGTTGTAAAAGGGGTCAAGATTCCCTTAACGAATTTCTCACTTGGCAACATACATTCTGGGCTCAATTGTGGT
>NW_015388267.1:105444-124847 GCF_001527695.2 Protobothrops mucrosquamatus
GGAAAATTCACACGGCGCCTATGTCAGCGGGCAAGCCCTGTTCATCCTTTTCTCTCTAACCAGTGTTTCCCAATCTCTGCCACTTTGAGCTGTGCTGACTTCAACTCCCAGAATTCCCTGGCAAGGGAATTCTGGGAGTTGAAGTCCGCACAGCTCAAAGCGGCAGAGATTGAGAAACACTGCACTTTGGTTTAGGGCAGTGATGGCGAACCTTTTAGAGACCGAGTGACCAAAAACTGGCCATGCCCCTGCTCCACCCCCCTGCCCCACCCCGCCCCTCATCCCCCGCCCTGCCTGCCTACAGGACCACTCACCACCTCCAGGGCCCTCCACAGATCGCCCAGGCAGCCCAGCAGCGCTATGGCGGCTACGCCCTCTGCCCGCACCCTGTAGCATCAACTGTGCACAATGGGGCGTGAGGGCAGAGTCTTCTCTACGTTGCCTGGCTGCCATGTCCTTGGCTGCGCTGCTCCGCGTGGGCCACGCTCGGGGACGACTCTCCTTCAGGGGGGCTGCTGGAGAGGAGGGGGTCGCGGGGGGAGGCAAGGCTGGGGCAACGGCACGTGTGCCCACAGAGAGGGCTCCGAGTGCCGCCTCTGGCCCCCGTGCCATAGGTTCGCCACCACTGCCTTAAGCCATGCAGGAGATCTCGACAGCAACTAACTGAGATGGCTTATGAAACATACAGCATGAGAGACGAATCTGAATCCTGGCAATTAGCTGTAGGATGCCTTCAGGTTCAGGAGCAGGGTATCCCTGATCACCCCTGTAATCATGGGTAATTGCAACCTTCCTGTGCTCCGTGGAAGAAGCTCCTTACGGGTAATCTCGCTGGCCTGTTGGGAAGAAATCTGCTAAACTGGGTGGATTCTGCTCCGATCCAGTAGGATTACACTTCCCCGTTCTCCCTGCAATGCTTCGGGTGTGTTGGGAACAAATCTGCAAAACTGGGTGGATTGTCCCAAAGGTGCTTTTTCCAAAAGGCAATTGGACTTTCTTATTTTTATTTTTATTTTATTTTTTTCATTTGAAAACATTTCGCTTGTCATCCGCGAAGCTTCTTGAGCTTCCTCACAACTGGAAAAGCTCCTTGGATGAGAAGTGAAATGTTTTCAAATGGGAAAAAAAAACAAGTTAAGTCTACTTTCCTCTGGAAAATGCACTTTTGGGACAACCATGACCTGGATGATGGAGAATTTCCACAGAAACTGGATGGATTCTGCTCTGATTCTAGTAGGGTTCTCTGGATCCATGTTCTAGGGCAGGGATAGGCAACCTTGGCTCTTTTATGGCTCGTGGACTTCAACTCCCAGAATTCCTGAGCCAGCCATGCTGAGGTGAAAGGGAGTTTTCCAAGCTGAGCCATGCTGGCTCAGGAATTCTGGGAGTTGAAGTCCACCAGTCATAAAGGGGCCATAGTTCCCCCATGCTGGCTCAGGAATTCTGGGAGTTGAAGTCCACCAGTCATGAAGGGGCCATAGTTCCCCCATGCTGGCTCAGGAATTCTGGGAGTTGAAGTCCGCGAGTCATGAAGGGGCCATAGTTCCCCCATGCTGGCTCAGGAATTCTGGGAGTTGAAGTCCGCGAGTCATGAAGGGGCCATAGTTCCCCCATGCTGGCNNNNCTCAGGAATTCTGGGAGTTGAAGTCCGCGAGTCATGAAGGGGCCATAGTTCCCCCATGCTGGCTCAGGAATTCTGGGAGTTGAAGTCCACCAGTCTTAAAAGAGCCAAGATTGCCTACCCCTGCTCTAGGATCAAGTTTCAAGGGGTTCCCTGACGAATCTGTAACTTCCATAAACCTAGGAAGCTGCAGTTGGAATTCCCCCACGGAATCCAGAGAGTCACCTTCCAACCTGGAGATTCGAAGAGGAAAAGCATCCTCCTCGGTGTGGTTCCTAGACCCACCTCCCCCTGCCCCCCAACAGCAAAGCTGCAAAGCTGACCTAGAGAAGCAGAAGAAAGATGGCACCAGGGCTCTGCAAAGGGTTGCCGAGGCCCCCTGAGTTAGCTGCAGATGAGAAGAAAAGCCAAAGACGTTGAATTGGAGATTCTCCGCAGATCCCACAGAGGAAGAAGTGAGGGCCTTAGTTAAGAGGAGGAAGCCGTGCGTTTTGCTCCTTCCTGACCTAAGAAAAGTAGTCTTGGAAGGAAGGCAGAGCTTCTGCTTTTCCTTGTCCTGGTGCACCAACAGAAGATGTCCAGGCAGGGGTTGCCAAGTGCTTCCAAGTGAGCAGGACTGTGCAGGGTTGGACAGATGTATGTACAGGAACTGCCAGAGATGCAACTTATTTCCTTCCTTCCTTCCTTCCTTCCTTCCTTCCTTCCTTCCTTCCTTCCTTCCTTCCTTCCTTCCTTCCTTCCTTCCTTCCTTCCTTCCCCTACCATACCTCGCAGTACTTCCCAGGGTTCATGAAAGAGCCTATCGGGCAGCCAAAGTGCTCTAAAAAGTCCCGTGAGTTGCTGAGAGTGCCGATGACCCGGAACTTGTCGGGGCTGTGGGGATCCGTCATCAGGCCCTCGTGCGAGCTCTCCGGCGTCCGCACAGAGCACCAAACCTGCATTGGGAGGAAGAGGATGAGCAGAGCGTTAACGGTGCAGACAGGAGGTCAAAGGCGTCGCATCGCGTGCTGGAAGTGTAGCCGTACAGGGTTTGTTTGGTCAGAAGTAGCCAGATTTCAACCAAGTTGATTTGGCGGGGGGGGGGGTAAAGATGTGCAGGCAGTCCTCGACTTACAACAGTTCATTGAATGACTGTTCAAAGTTACAAAAGCACTGGAAAAAGTAATAATGATAATGATAATGATAATAATAATAGTAAAGTTGGAAGGGACCTTGGAGGTCATCGAGTACAACCCCCTGCTCAGGCAGGAAACCCTACACCATTTCGGACAAATGGCTGTCCAGTCTCTTCTTAAAGACTTCCAGTGTTGGAGCATTCACCACTTCTGGAGGCAGGTTGTTCCACTGGTTAATTGTTCTGTCATCGCTGTTTTTCACCCTTACAACCGTTGCAGTGTCCCTATGGCCATGTGATCAAAATTTAGACTGTTGGCAACTGGCTTGTATTTGTGACGGTTACAGCGTCTCGGGGTCATGTGATCCCCTTTTGCCACCTTCTGAGAAGCCAAGTTAATGGGGAAGCCAGATTCACTTAACAACCGTGTGACTAACTTAACTGCAGTGATTCACTTACCGACTGTGATGTGAAAGAAAGGTTGTAAAATGGGGCAAAACTCACTGAACAACTGTCTTGCTTAGCGACAGAAATTTTGGGCTCAATTGTGGTTGTAGGTTGAGGACTCCTTGTACAATATTCTGGCTCTCTGTGAGGATGTGCAGGTAGTCCTCAGGTTACAACCACTATTGGGACCAGGATTGTGGTTGTTTAAGTGAAGCAGTCGTAAAGTGCAATGTCCTGTGACCACAGACTAGGACAGGACAGAACAGAACAGAACAGAATAATAACTTTATTGTCACTTTGAATGTACACTAATCGGCATACTTTAAAATGAAATTTCGTTGCATACAGCTCTCAAAGGGTCACCACCTCCGATATACATTACATAAATACGACAAAAATAAATAAAAACAAAAATTATGCATACGCCCACATACCCACATATTTTCTATGACACAAACAACACAGTTTAGTTCGGATGTATACATGTACTTGCCGAGAAAAACAAATCTTGCGAGTTTACCAGACGGATGGCATAGGGAACAAAGGTGTTACAAAATCGGGTAGTCCTGCTATAAATACTTTGAAATCTCCTCCAGGAGGGGAGCAACAGAAACAGACCGTAAAGTGGGTGTGTGGGGTCTCTAACGATGCTCTGAGCTCTAAGCACATAGCGCTTGTAAGCAGCATCCTGCATACAAGAGAGCGAGCTTCCTATGATCTTCTCGGTGTCCTCACCACTCTCTGTATGGACCTTCTATTTGAGGTACGGCTGCCACCAAACCAGACAGTGACACAGTTTGTTAAAATGCTCTCAATCGTGCCTCTGTAAAAAGTGGCCGGGACAGAAGGAGAAAGATGTGCTCTCATCTGACGCAGGAAATGCAGATGCTGCTTTGCACACTTCACTGAGGATGACGTGTGGAGAGACCAAGTCAGATTGTTAGTTATCTGCACCCCAGATACATTACCTAGTAATCGCAGTTCCCTTGTAACTCCAGCACACAGGGGTCACCGTGTGGGAAGTGGGGGGACTCCCAGGTAAGGAGCACAGGAGAGTTCCACTGGGGGAGGCAGGGGGAGCCCTGCCTGAGAGAGTGGCACAAGTCATACCTGGGCACGGGAAGGCCAGGAGACTTACCAGAGTGCTCTGCTGGTGTCCCGATTGACTTTCCTTGTGGAAAGCCAGTAGGAAAAGTCGCCAATGGTGATCACGTGACCGCAGGGCCCTGTGACTCCCGTTAAGTGCACGCCAGTTGCCGAGCACCTGGATCACGATCACATGACCATGCTGCAGCAGCCAGAATTCAAGGAGTGGTTGCAAGTACCTCTCGTTCAGTGTTGCAACTTGGAACAGTTACTGAATGTGTGGTCATTTACAGAGGACTACTTATACAGGTAGTCCTCGGCTTAGAACGGACCATTCAAATGTTACGACGGCTCTGAAAAAAGGGACTTGTGAACATTTTTCACACTGACAACCCTTGCGGCGTTCCTCAAGATCACATGATCCAAAGTCAGACAGTTGGCAACGGATTCACATTTATGACGGTTGTAGTGTCCCCGGGCTCACGGCATCCCCTTTTGCGACCTTCCGACAAGCAAAGTCAGTGGGGGGACTCGGGTTCACTTAACCCCTGTGTTCCTAACTTAACAACTGCAGTGATTCGCTTAACAACTGTGACAAGAAAGGCCGTAACATGGGGAGGTGGAAATCGCTTGACAACTGTCTCACTTAACAACAGAAATTTTGGGCTCAGCTGTGGTCGTACGTCGAGGACTACCTGCATTTGGAAGTCGGAGGGGGGAAAGTGGGAAAATACGGAAAGAAGGACATTTCAACCTTGTCCCTTAAGTGAGGCTCAGTCCTAGATTGAAGCAATCTGTGGGAAAGACGTTCAGGCAATTTACGGAGACCCCCTCCTTAACGTGCTCACTAATAAACTAAGCCTAGTGTTGTTTTTGTACTTCGTTTTCAAGTAAAACTGCCACTTAACCCTTTTTGCTGGCAGTAACCATGATTAATGAGACTCTGTGTGAATCCTCCTCCTTGGGTTGTTGGCTGCTGTGAGGGGCGGGACCCCTTACTCAGAAGATTTGTTCATTGTGAACAATTATACATTTATTGGAAAACAACAAGGCAGTTTCTGTTTAGAGGGACTTCCAGGAAGCTGTGATTAATTACCGAATAAATGTTTATTTTGTCGTAAGAACCTCTGGTGTCTCTCTCTCTCTTTTTTTTTTTTAACTCTGTCACAGAGTCAAATAATATTCCCCCCCCCCCTGTAACTACAGCACCCAAAATATGGTCACATGACCCTGGAGGGGTAGGAGTCAAAACCAGGTCATAAATGGCTTTTTCAGAATCCGTCGTAACTTTGAACAGTCTTTAAGCAACCAGTCTTAAAGTTGAGGACTACCTGTAATTCACCAGGGTGGCCAAAGGAATTATTTATTTATTTTTAATCCCACCTTTGTTATTTTTACAAAGAACTCCAGGTGGCAAACATATCGAATACACTTTCCTCCTCCTACCATACTATTCCCCTCAACAACAACAACCTGTGAGGTGAATTGGGCTGAGGGAAAGTGACCGGCCCAAAGTCACCCGGTTGATTTTTCATGCCTAAAGTGGAACTAGAACTCCCAGCCTCTTAATGATTGGCCCGAAGTCACCAAGCCGGCTTGCATGCCTAAAGCGGGACTAGAACTCGGTCTTCTGGTTTCTAGCCTGGGGCCCGAACCACTAGACCTGGGGGTAGGCAAACTTGGCTCTTTTATGACTCGTGGACTTCAACTCCCAGAATTCCTGAACCAGCCATGCTGAGGGGAAAGGGAGAGGTTTCCAAGCTGAGCCATGTTGGCTCAGGAATTCTGGGAGTTGAAGTCTACCCATCTCCGAATGGCCAAGGTTGAGAAATACAGGCCTAGGCCAGGGATAGGCAACCTTGGCTCTTTTATGACTCGTGGACTTCAACTCCCAGAATTCCTGAGCCAGCCATGCTGAGGGGAAAGGGAGAGGTTTCCAAGCTGAGGTATGCTGGCTCAGGAATTCTGGGAGTTGAAGTCCACGAGTCATAAAGCGGCCTAGGCCTAGGCCAGAGATAGGCAACCTTGGCTCTTTTATGACTCGTGGACTTCAACTCCCAGAATTCCTGAGCCAGCCATGCTGAAGGGAAAGGGAGAGGTTTCCAAGCTGAGCCATGCTGGCTCGGGAATTCTGGGAGTTGAAGTCCACGAGTCATAAAAGAGCCAAGGTTGCCTACCCCTGAACTAGACCAAACTGGCTCTTCTTATTTGATATTGAGCTTCATTCAACATTCGAACACACCGGGCGCTGATAGAAAAGATATCCCCCGTGCACATGTCAGCTAAATTCACTACCACACCTATGAGATGCACCCTGTATGTCTGAATTGCACAAAATGCCCTTGTAAGGAAACCTTCACAGTCAGCTGAAGTGACCATGAGTGGTGACAGGGGTAGGAATCAGACAGGAACCTGTGGCCCAATAATCCCAATTGTTCCTGTTCGCTGACTATATCTCAGATTTAATATAGCTGTCATGCTGACCTAGTAAGGAGGGATAAATAATAAGAAGGTCACCGCATCAACGACATTCTATGTCATGCTGTATTTTACACTGTGTCTGCCTTCTTTGTTTTGCCTTCGCAAATATTGGGCCAAGGGTATATATATAAGCTCTGGTCCTGCCTTTGCTCAGGGCTGCCCAACATACTGCCAATCCTCGCTAGGAGCCCAGCGTTTTGCATCTTAAAAAAATTTATGTTGTATCTGCAAAATGATTTAGCAAATTAAGGAGAAATTTCCTGGCAGTCAGAACAATTAATCAGCGGAACAACCTGCCTCCAGAAGCTGTGAATGCTCCAACACTGGAAGTTTTTAAGAAGAGACTGGACAGCATTTGTCTGAAATGGTACAGGATTTCCTGCCTGAGCAGGGGGTTGGACTAGATGACCTCCAAGGTCCCTTCCAACTTTTTATTTATTTTTTATTATTATTATTATTATTTTTTATTATTATTATTATTATTATTATTATTATTATTATTATTATTATTATTATTATTATTATTATTATTATTATTATTATTACTGATACCAGCCAGAGCAAAGAACCACTCAAAGAAGTAGTGAACGATCGGAAGATGTGTAAAGACCTTGCCCATCATATCGCCAAGAGTCGGGCATGACTGAATGGATGCCCCATCACAAATGAAGGCAATATTGCAGGATCCAGGATAATATTGCAAGATCCAATCTGGGTCAGTCACTGGGACCAGAGGTTTAGTCTTCTGAGCTTTTGGACCCGTGCTGGCGCCCATCCTCAGGGAACTTCTCTCTACTGGAATGAGTGCTTTAGGCTATTCTATGAGTGCTTTAGGCTATTCTATGCATCCTATTTATGTGGTGCCTTCTATGTTAATGGCCGGCAATTGGCTCCTGAGCACCTGATAAGCTTGTGGTAAATCCACACTCCTGTTGACTGACAAGGGGCCCTTTCCCAGGCTTCAATCATTTATTTCCCTGACTGTTATTGTGCCTGCTCGGCCAACAATCTGAGTAGGAGCAAAATTGAATGTATGTCTTTGTTCCCTGCAATGTGAGACTACCAATGAGTTTCAGTGGCTTCCTCTGACCACTCGCTTGGGTTCTTGCAATCTGATGGTTAAGATGGTGGAAAACATCATCCTCATCATCCACGCTGCTACCTCTGGTCTTTAGTCCTGGCTAAAGGGTTAACAGGAAGGCACCAGGTTTAAGGCTCTGGTCCGGAAAATGGGCACAGAAAGTAGGGAGAGCAAGAACATCCCGATGTGCTCACCTGTGCAAATCCTAAAAAGAAGAGCTGGTGACTCGTAAGGCCCACGGAGGGGAGGTGCTTCTCCTCCCCGTTCTTCTTCAGCCAAGATTTGTAAGCCTGTAAAACCAACAACAGGGACATCTGTACTCCCGACGTTCAGGAAGTGTGCGAATCCTTCCCCTTCCCTCCAGGAATTGGGACCTCAGATGAAGACATTTTGAGGTTCACCACATTGCTCCCCATGCTACATTGTGTGTTCTGGTGAGGTGGACCATTTTTCCCCAGGGCTTACTCACGTTGTAAGCGGCTTTCAGTCCCCCGTTGTCAGCAATGTTCTCCCCCAATGTCTGTTTGCCGTTGACATGCTCTCCATTGACGAGGTATTTGCTATATTGTTCCTCCATGCATTCCGTCCGGTTCTTGAAGGCTTCGAGGGATGAATTTTGCCACCAAGGACGTAGGTTACCTTCTTTGTCGTACTCTCGGCCTGGAAGGCGTAAAATTGTTTTGTTGGACCAGAGTATCCATCTAGTACAGGTAGTCCTCGACTTACGACCACAATTGAGCCCAAAATTTCCGATGCTAAGCTAGACAGTTGTTAAGTGGGCCTCGCTCCATTTTACAAACTTTTTTTGGCCCCAGTTGTTAAGTAAATCACTACAGATGCTAAATGAGTAACACCGTTGTTAAGTGACTCTGGCTTCCTCACACTGACTTGTCAGAAGTGATCATATGAACTCAGGACACTGCAACCATCACAAATATGATCCAGTTGCTAAGCGTCTGACTTTGGATCAGGTGACCACAGAGACGGTGCAACGGTCCTAAGTGTGAAAACTGGTCATAGGTCACCTTTTTCAGTGTCGTTGTAACATTGATCAGTCACTAAATGAGTGTTTATAAGACTACCTGTATAGCATATAGTTTTAATAACAGCAAAGTGGATGTTCTTCCAAAACTTCAGAAATTTTGGAGGAAGAGACATGTTCACTAGTTCTAAATATAGGTACGGTAGTCTTTGATTTCCAACAATTCATTTAATAATAATAATAATAATAATAATAATAATAATAATAATAATAATAATAATAATAATAATAGTAATAGTAATAAAGTTGGAAGGGACCTTGGAGGTCATCTAGTCCAACCCCCTGCTCAGGCAGGAAACCCTATACCATTTCAGACAAATGGCTGTCCAGTCTCTTCTTAAAAACCTCCAGTGTTGGAGCATTCACGGCTTCTGGAGGCAGGTTGTTCCACTGGTTAATTGTTCTAACTGTCAGGAAGTTTCTCCTTAGTTCTAGGTTGCTTCTCTCCTTGATTAGTTTCCATCCGTTGCTTCTTGTCCTGCCTTCAGGCGCTTTGGAGAAGAGCTTGACCCCCCTCTTCTTTGTGGCAGCCCCTGAGATACTGGAAGGCTGCTATCATGTCCCCCCTCATCCTTCTCTTCATTAAACCAGACATACCCAATTCCAGCAACCATTCTTCATATGTTTTAGCCTCCAGTCCTCTAATCATCTTTGTTGCTCTTCTCTGTACTCTTTAGTGATCATTCAAAGTTACAACGGCACTGCAAAAAATGACTTACAGCCAATCCTCGCACTTATGATCAACACAGCATCCGTGCAGTCATATGATCAAAATTGAGGCACTTAGCAACAAGTGTAAATTCACAACGGTTGCAATGTCCCAGCTTCACACGATCGCCATCTGCGACCTGCCCAATAGGCTTCCGGCCAGCAAAGTCAATAGGAGGAATCCAGATTCGCTTAACGACCACGCGATTCACTTAACAGCAGTGATTCGCTTAACAACCCATGGTAAGGAAGGCCATAAAATCAGGCACAGCTCCTTTAAAAACCGCCTTGCTTAGCGATGGCAATTTTTGGTCCCAATTTTGCTTGCAAGCCTAAGCTGCTGTTTTCCACGAGTCACTAAATGAATTGTTCTAAGTCAATGGTGGCGAACCTAAGGCACGCGTGCCAGAGGCGGCACTCAGAGCCCTCTCTGTGGGCACGCCCGCCATGCCCCGGAGATGGCAACCGTCCCTCTTCAACCAGCTGCCCGCTAACTCGCCGAGGTCCCACGTGGCCGGATGCATCCCAGCACCCATGTGCTCCCTGGCCTCTGTGTGCGGGGGCCGATGGTGTCAGGGAGCAGCCGCCCCGGCCCCTGCTTCACCTTGCCCTGTGATAATGGCACCCCCACCTTGCCTCGCCTCGCCTCACCTCTCCCCGCAGGACGAGCCTTCTTCCCACCGCCCCACCTGCCAGAGACCCCCTGGATCTCCCCCAACCCTGCCCGGCTCCCACAGGCGTCCCTCTCCGCAAGCAACATTGAGGTGATCACGCCCACCTTGGCCACACCCACCCAATCTGCCATGACCACCACAACCACGCCCACCCAGTGGGCCACGCCCACCTGGCACCCGGCGATAAATAAGTGGGTTTTGGGTTGCAGTTTGGGCACTCGGTCTCTAAAAGGTTCGCCATCACTGTTCTAAGTCAAGGACTTCCTATATAGGGATCCTGTGCCATTGCAGAAACGAGAGGGTGTTTTGATGGGTAGGGGTGTATAAAAACTCCTTGATTAGGCAAAAAAAAATGTGCAAGGTAATGGGGATGAAATGGCACTGGAAAAAGTGACTTATGACCATTTCCCACACGTATGACCATCGCAGCATCACGTGATCAAAATTCAGATGCTTGGCAACGGACTCATATTTATGGCCGGCTGCAGTGTCTCGACGTCACGGGATCCCCTTTTGCAACCTTCTGACAAACAGAGTCAACGGGGGAAGTCAGATTCCCTCAACAAACCTCGTTACTAACTTAACAATGGCAGCAATTCACCTAATGACCGTGGCAAGAGAGGTCGCAAAATGGGGCAAGACTCACTGAGCCACTGTCTCGCTTATCAATGGAAATTTGAGGCTCAGTTTGTGGTCATACGTTGAGGACCACCCATAAGGCGTTTTGAAGTGTTACGGAACGGGGAGAACATCAGAAGAAGAAGAAAAAGGAGAAGCTTCAGATCCACAAGATCAACAGAGGTGCTTGTTAGCTTCCCATGGTCTGTTGATGGACCTAAAGGCCACAAAATCATGGCATCCGGCCCTCTCCATTCCTGGCAAATAGATGGGGAAGAAATGGAAGTAGTGACAGATTTTATCTTCCTGGGCTCCAAGATCACTGCAGATGGGGGACTGCAGCCAAGAAATTAAAAGACGCTTGCTCCTGGGGAGGAAAGCTATGGCAAACCTAGACAGCATACTAAAAAGCAGAGACATCACCCTGCCAACAAAAGTGCGTATAGTCAAAGCCATGGTTTTCCCAGTTGCAATGTATGGCTGGGAAAGTTGGACCATAAGAAAGGCTGAGCGCCAAAGAATGGAAGTCTTTGAACTCTGGTGCTGGAGAAGACTCCTGCGAGTCCCCTGGACTGCAAGGCGATCAAACCGGTCAGTCCTAGAGGAGATCTGTCGGGACTCCGAGCCAGCCGGTGCTCTCAACAGCAGAGTCTGGGGAATCTGAGGAGGAGGAGGAGGTGGAGGGAGGCTCTGAGGAGTTACAAGACTCACATTCCAGTGAGGAGCCAGGCCCCTCCAATCGTGTGCAGGATGAGCTGCAGCTGGGTGGGGAGGAAGAGTCAGACTCGGATGTCTCACAGCTGTCGGAAATGAGAGACGCCCGAAAAAGGAGACAAGCTAGGAGAGTAGAACAGAGAGAGGCTATGGGACGACTCAGGAGAAGGCACCGAGAAGCCACGCCTTGAGGACTGACTGACAAAAGGGGAATGTGTGGGTGGTGTTGGTTGCTGAAGGCAACCGTTGCAAAGTACTTCATGGGATCATGTTCTGTTAGTAGTGCCAGTGACTACTTTTCTGTTTGCATCGTGTTTCGTGTGGACAATTTCCTCCTTTGGATTGTGTTTTGCTGCTTTTGTTTCTGGACTATTTGGCAGGTTGGTTACCCATATTAAAAGGGGTTTGTTTTGTTTTGAGTCTCCAGCCTATTTTCTCAACAGGGGTTTGGTCCTTGTGCCTTTTAACAAGGACGGCTATAGGCTGGGATAGAACAAGATCAACCCTGACTGCACTTTAGAAGGCCAGATCCTGAAGTTGAAACTCAACTACTTTGGCCACCTAATGAGAAGGAAGGACTCACTGGAGAAGAGCCTAATGCTGGGAAAGATGGAGGGCAAGAGAAGAAGGGGACGACGGAGAATTCAATGGCTGGATGGAGTCACGGAAGCAGTAGGCGTGAACTTAAATGGACTCCAGAAGATGGTAGAGGACAGGAAGACCTGGAGGAACGTCGTCCATGGGGTCACGATGGGTCGGACACGACTTCGCAACTAACAACAACAACATCATTTAGAGAAGGTAAAGGCAAAGGTGAGCTGCAAGCATCCAAGCCCCAGGTGGAATAACTGGCTGTTACCTTGATCATCGAAAGCGTGGGTGAGCTCATGCCCCATCACAACGCCGATGCCTCCAAAGTTGAGGGCCCTCAGGAGAGAAAAGAAAACAAAACACGTGAAGCACTAGGTCAGGCTTCAACTATCAGAGACAGCTGAAAAGGGCCAGTCTTTTAAAGAAGGCACGTTAAGACCCAGAACCCAAAAAACAGAATATAAGTACCCTCTCTTACATATTGCAACAAATGTTTGGCTCAAGGTCACTCGTGCCTTGGTCACTTCCTATCTGGATTACTACAATGCGCTCTACCTGGTGCGGCCCTTGGAGACGACTTTGGAAGCTACAACTTGGTCCAAAATGCAGAGCACGCACGGGGACAATTGATTGATTTATTACATAAATTGCACCAATTCCTAGATTCTCCGGGAAAAAAAATCCACTGAATAAAAGATGATGATTTTAGATCAAATAGCTAAACTGGCAAGGAAAAAAAATAATATCTTACTCCAATCTGGATATTCTACAACTGGGAAGGGAGACCTGCACATTACCTTCATATCAGACTCATATTAACGTTTTGAACCCACCTTCCTGGGCACGTACCTTGTTGCTTCTCTGCAACCTGAGCATTTAATCAGAAGGACCAAACTGAGCCTGCCTGTACACTACCGTGCCCCAAGTCTCTTCTTCCCACCAATCGCCACCGCACCCCGACGCACTTGGGATGGTTGTGAGCGTAGAACGGAGCCTGGAGGATGCCCGCAGGAAAGACGATGCCATTCTTGGTCGGCAGATAGTAAGCATTGACGGTCTGGGGGGTCATGCTCCACCTGGAAAAGCACCACAAAACACCATCAACAATTGGGGGAGCCGGCCCTGTTCAGGCAGACCTACGCTTAGCAAAACTGTGAAGCGTCTCTGGAGGACACCTTAATGCCGGTTCTACTTTAATGAAGAGAAGGACGAGGGGGGACATGATAGCAGTCTTCTAGTATCTCAGGGGCTGCCCCAAAGAAGAGGGAGTCAAGCTCTTCTCCAAAGCGCCTGAAGGCAGGACAAGAAACAACGGATGGAAACTAATCAAGGAGAGAAGCAACCTGGAACTAAGGAGAAACTTCCTGACAGTTAGAACAATTAACCAGTGGAACAACCTGCCTCCAGAAGCGGTGAATGCTCCAACACTGGAAATTTTTAAGAAGAGACTGGACAGCCATTTGTCTGAAATGGTATAGGCCAGGGGTAGGCAACCTTGGCTCTTTTATGACTCGTGGACTTCAACTCCCAGAATTCCTGAGCCAGCATGGGGGAACTATGGCCCCCTCATGACTTGTGGACTATAACTCCCAGAATTCCTGAGCCAACATGGCTCAGCTTGGAAACCTCTCCCTTTCCCCTCAGCATGGCTGGCTCAGGAATTCTGGGAGTTGAAGTCCACGACTCATAAAAGAGCCAAGGTTGCCTACCCCTAGTATAGGATTTCCTGCCTGAGCAGGGGGTTGGACTAGATGACCTCCAAGGTCCCTTCCAACTACTACTACTACTACTACTACTACTACTACTACTACTACTACTACTACTACTACTACTACTACTTCTTCTTCTTCTTCTTCTTCTTCTTCTTCTTCTTATTATTATTATTATTATTATTATTATTATTATTATTATTATTATTATTATTATTATTATTAAAAGCCTAGTCTTATTCTTGGGGAGAGGGGACACACCAAACTCCTTCATCATTTGCATCTTAAAAAGGGGTTAGACTTAAGCTCCCAACGGAATCTGCTAACTTTCTACATGTATTATTTTTATTTGTTTATTAGATTTCTATCCCACCTTTATTACTTGATAAATAGCTTAAGGGGGAGAACATACCTAATACTCCTTCCTCCTCTCCCCATAAACGATGACCCTGTTGGGTGAGATTGGCTCAAAGAGAGGGACTGGCCCAAACTTCTCCAGCCGGCTTTCGTGCCTAAGGTGGGACTAGAACTCACAGCCTCCTGGTGATTGGCCTAAAATCATCCAGACAGCTTTCAAGCCTAAGGTGGGACTAGAATTCATAATCTCCTGGTGACTGGCCCAAAGTCACCCAGCGAGCTTCCGTGCCTAAGGTGGGACTAGAATTCATAATCTCCTGGTGATTGGCCCCAAATTATCCAGCTGGCTTTCATGGAAACTTCTGGAGTAAAAACCTCTGTCCAGGAGTCATCGGTGCTGAAATAAAATCAGTGTCACTTTTCTCTATGTCAGGAGTGTCAATTTCGGCCTACTGGGTGGGCGTGGATGGAGTGGGTGTGGCCTACTGGGTGGGCATGGCCAACTCTACATCGTTCGCATCAAGGGTGCCTGTGGGGGCCTGGGCAGGAGTGGGACAGATCTGGGGGTCTCTGACAGAAGGGGGTGGGACCGGGGCAAGCGCCAAGGCATGGTCCATTTCTTCATTCCTCACAAAGGGTGACACCTCCCCAGCATGCACCCAGGGGGCGGGGCCAACGCAGCAGGGGTTGGTTCCTCGCTGTTTCCAGACGGCCTTGTGGAGCTAAGACTGAATGTGTTTCAGCATAGATGGCCACCACAAAATTGTACATTGGCTCCCAGCCGGCCTGGGCCAGGGCCAAGGCAGCGGGGGCCGTTCCCTCACTGTTTCCAGGATGGCTTCGCGGGCCACACGAAACCACTTCGCGGGCCGCATCTGGCCCCCGGGCCTTGTGTTTGACATGTCTGGTCTATGTCATGAACGCAACCCTAATTGGGACTAACGTAGTAGTCTGGATAATGATATGGACAGCGGAAGGAAGGAAGGAAGGAAGGAAGGAAGGAAGGAAGGAAGGAAGGAAGGAAGGAAGGAAGGAAGGAAGGAAGGAAGGAAGGAAGGAAGGAAGGATCTCACTAGTAATCTGGATAGTGAGAAGCACGGCATATTGATAGATTGATAGACTCATTGATTAATTGACTGAATGAATGAACAAACGAACAAATGAACGAATGAACGAATGAACAAACGAACGAATGAACGAATCAACTCACTTCTGCCAGGACTTCATTCAAGCTTGAGTGTCTTAGTTCTCTGAATCTTAATACAGATCCTGGAACTTTTTCTTGAATCCTGGTCTTACTATTGACTTCTGTGTTGGATTTTGACCTAGGGGTTGTCTACTTCTTCCTCTTCCGTTGTTGTGTCAAATTGAGGGCATTCATCCTCACTTCCTAACTCTATCTTATGCCGTGATTGGGGAAAAGGGAATCCTTACTGGTCTCGGTTGGGAGGCTTCCTCAGTTGGTCTGCCATAAACCTGGCAGAGAAGTTGTAGAAATTCAACATGTTCTGAAAGAAAGAGTCTTCTGAGACCTCATACTGGAAAGAAGAAGACGAAAGAAACACATTTCAGCCTTGCAGTGGGGATAATAACGTACCTTTCATGCAGAAAATCTAGCATTTCCAGTTAATACAATCTGAAGAACAAAGCACAAATTATTCACATGTCATCTTGGCCTTAAAAAATTGGTCAGAAGATGGCTTGGTCTGCGCAGCTTGCTAAAACAGTAGCTCAGCGGTCTCCAACCTTGGTCACTTTAAGACGTGTGGACTTCAACTCCCAGAATTCCGTAGCCAGTCTTGCTGGCTGAGGAATTCTGGGAGTTGAAGTCCACATGTCTTAAACTGGCCGAGATTGGACATCCCTGTATTAGCTGTTTTCTTACAACACGCTGATCTACAAACTAACCCCAAACCATTTTAGAGTTTAGTCTTCTGCATGGTGCAAAATCACCCTTAAGGCATGCAACGGTGAACAAGCCACAAAGCCTGGCTTCAGACATAGTATACGAAGCAACCAGGTGAATCAACCACATTTGACCCAATGTTTGAACCCCCGGTATCATGCCAAGGTATCATGCAAGCTTCCCTTGTTTCTCTGAGCCAACCAGGCCCTGAACAATTTCCATGCCTTTCATGCTGCTGTCTTAGGTTCTCACCCCATCGTAGACATCATCCAACTCCTTGTTGTCAAGGATGAACTCAGGGAAGCCAATCATGTCATAGATGGCATCAGCCTACATAGAAAAGAAAAAAAGCACATAACAACAACAACAACAACAACAATAATAATAATAATAAAGTTGGAAGGGACCTTGGAGGTCATCTAGTCCAACCCCCTGCTCAGGCAGGAAACCCTATACCATTTCAGACAAATGGCTGTCCAGTCTCTTCTTAAAAACTTCCAGTGTTGGCGCATTCACCTCTTCTGGAGGCAGGTTGTTCCACTGGTTAATTTTTCTAACAGTCAGGAAGTTTCTCCTTAGTTCCAGGTTGCTTCTCTCCTTGATTAGTTTCCATCCATTGCTTCTTGTCCTGCCTTCAGGCGTTTTGGAAAGTGGCTTGACCCCCCTCTTCTTTGGGGCAGCCCCTGAGATACTGGAACACGGCTATCATGTCCCCCCTCGTCCTTCTCTTCATTAAACTAGACATACCCAATTCCAGCAGCCGTTCCTTATTTAGCCTCCAGACTTCTAATCATCTTTGTTGCTCTTCTCTGTACTCTTTCTAGAGTCTCAACATCTTTTTTACATCGTGGTGACCAAAACTGGATGCAGTATTCCAAGTGTGGCCTTACCAAGGCCTTGTAGAGTG
The DNA here is from genome assembly GCF_001527695.2 of Protobothrops mucrosquamatus. Classification (NCBI taxonomy): domain Eukaryota; kingdom Metazoa; phylum Chordata; class Lepidosauria; order Squamata; family Viperidae; genus Protobothrops; species Protobothrops mucrosquamatus. Next base: position 122,501 of record NW_015388267.1, read on the forward strand.
GTATTAACACTTCACGTGATCTTGATTCTATCCCTCTGTTAATGCAGCCCAGCACTGTGTTGGCTTTTTTGGCAGCTGCAGCACACGGCTGGCTTTCTGAGACACTCGGTTTGCAAGAATGCAAGGAACTCCAGTGAAGAGGAATTTCAGAATAACAGAGTTGGAAGGTTCCTCGGAGGTCTTCTAGTCCAACACCCTGCTCAGGCAAATGGCCAAATGGCCACCCAGTCTCTTAAAAACCTCCAGTGTTGGAGCACCCACAACTTCTGGAGGCAAGTTGTTCCACTGATTAATTGTTCCAAGTGTCAGGAAATGTTACCTATTTTCTAGGTTGCTTCTCTCCTTGATTAGCTTCCATCCGTTGCTTCTTGTCCTGCCTTCTGCTGCTTTGGAGAATAGCTTGATTCCCCACCCCTTTTTGTGGCAGCCTCTCACATATTGTAAGACTGCTACCATGTCACCCCTAGTCCTTCTCTTCATCAGATTAAACAAACCCTGTTCCTACAACCGTTCTTTATATGTTTTAGCCTTCAGTCCCTTAATCATCTTTGTTGCTCTTCTCTGCATTTTTTCCAGCGTCTCAACATTTTAAAAAAAATCAAAAAGAAAGAAGGAAGGAAGGAAGGAAGAAGGAAAGAAGGAAAGAAAGAAAGAAAGAAAGAAAGAAAGAAGAAAGAAAGAGGCTGTAGATTTGAATGCAACTAAACAAACTCTACGCAACAGAACGATCAAGAACCACCAAGAACACTCCCAGCAATACTACTGGCAGGGCAAGTTGCTTGTATATCAGGCCTGGCTGAAGAATTCTGGGAGTTGAAGTCCACAAGTCATAAAAGGGCCAAGTTTGAAGACCCCTGTTGTAAATAAACAGAGAGCAAACACCACTCCTTTCTAGCACTGATGATGTTACCTCATTGGGTAATCAAATGTCTACAAGGAAACAACCAAGCTTAGGGCCCCACAACCAATCCTTAAAATGTGCTAAGGCCATGTTTTGAAGCTAGTAGCCACATAACCTTGGAATCAGACAAAGTGAATACTGAGAAGCAGTACAACAGCAGTATTTATTTTTATGTTATTTGTTTGATGATATTAGCTGACTAGGAGAGTGCAAAAGTTGGCTTGAAACTCAACATTAAAAAAAACCCTAAGATTTTGACATCCAGTGCCATCCTTTTCTGGTAAATAGAAGGGGAAGACATGGAAGCAGTGACAGCTGGCTTTCATACCTAAGGTGGGACCAGAACTCGTGATCTCCTGCTTTCTTGTCTGGTGCTCAACCAGTAGGACTTAATTTGCTAGATGAACAAACAAATGAACAGACGAATAACAAAGAAACAAACAAACAAATGTTTCAATTTAGCAAGTACAGGTAAAAGAATTGTGACCGATGATCCTTAGTCAAAACGCCCTGCAGAGAAGTAATACTTAAAAAAAACAAAACCCAAAAGGTACAGTTTATTCCACAAATGTTTCACAACGACAAGGCCATTCTCAGCATCCAAATCCTGACATAAATACATATCAGAATCACCTTCTCCTTCGCAGCTTGCTTTGTCTTCTTGTCCATCCAGTCAAGATTGTTTAGCGAGTCTTCAAAGGCGGCACGGATGTCGGCAATCATGTTCTCAGCCTGAAGGTAAGGATGGAGAGGAATCACAGGTTGGTGCCACCGAAGAGTTATGATCTCAGAGACCCGTCTAGTCCAGGGTCTCTCAATCTTGGCAATGTGAAGATGTGTGGACTAGAACTCCCAGCATGGCTGGCTGGAGAAATGCGGGAGTTGAAATCCACACATCTTCAATTAGCCAAAGTTGAGAAACACTGATTTAACCCATTTCCAGTAAGAATAGAATAGAATAGAATAGAATAGAGTAGAGTAGAGTAGAGTAGAGTGTAGAGTAGAGTGAATAGAGTAGAGTAGAGCAGAGTAGAATAGAGTAGAATAGAATAGAAAAGAATAGAATAGAGAACAGAATAGAATAGAGTAGAGTAGAGTAGAGTAGAGTAGAGTAGAATAGAATAGAATAGAATTAAGAACAGAATAGAATAGAATAGAATAGAGTAGAGTAGAGTAGAGTAGAGTATATAGAATAGAATAGAATAGAATAGAATAGAATAGAATAGAATAGAATAGAATAGAATAGAATAGAATAGAATAGAATAGCGGAAGGGATCTTGGTGATCTTCTAGTAGTCCAACCCCCTGCTCAGGCAGGAAACCTTATACCATTTCAGACAAACGATTATCCAATCTCTTCTTAAAAACCTCCAGTGTTGGAGCATTCACAACTTCTGGAGGCAGGTTGTTCCACTGATTGATTGTTCTCACTGTCAGGAAATTTCTC
>NW_015388267.1:125258-126935 GCF_001527695.2 Protobothrops mucrosquamatus
TTGCTTCTTGTCCTGCCTTTTCTGGTGCTTTGGAGAATAGGTTGACCCCCTCCTCTTTGTGGCAAGCCCTGAAGACTGCTATCATGTCACCCCTAGTCCTTCTTTTCATTAAACTAGATGTATCCAATTCCAGCAACTGCTCTTTATATGTTTTAGCCTCCAGTCCCCTGATCATCATTTCAAAGCCCAATGCTTTGGTTTTGTATCTTCCCTATTGCAGCCTCAGCTTAAAAATCTCAACAGCGTCTACAGTTTGTTCCACCACCCAACTGTTCTTTTTCATTCATTGGCTATTGTTCCTTTACAGAAAAGCAAGAAAACATCTCAAGAGGTCTGGATGTGAGGGAGTTAATTCGGGTGGTCCTCAACTTACAACCTTTCATTTAGTGACGGTCTGAAGTTATGATGGCACTGGAAAAAGTGACTTATGACCGTTTTTCACACTTTGGGGCATCCCCATGATCACGTGATCAACATTTGGGAGCCAAAGCTTACATTACTACCCTTAAGGGATGGATGGATGGATGGATGGATGGGGAGAGAGAGAGAGAGAGAGAGAGAGAGATGATAGATAGATAAATAAGATAGAGAGAGAGATGATAGATAAATAGATAGAGAGAGAGAATGATAGATAAATAAGATAGATAGAGAGATGATAGATAAATAGAGAGAGAGAGATGATAGATAAATAAGAGAGAGAGAGAATGATAGATAAATAAGAGAGAGAGAATGATAAATAAGATAGAGAGAGATAGAGAGATGATAGATAAATAGATAGCGAGAGAGAGAGAGAGAGATGATAGATAAATAGATGATAGATGATAAATAAGAGATAGATAGATAGATAGATAGATAGATAGATAGATAGATAGATAGATAGATAGATAGATAGATAGATAGATAGATAGATAGATAGATAGACTTGTTCATTTAACATAGTAAAATAAAAGATTAAAAAACCCGGTTAACAAAATACTACTACTACTGCTAATGATAATAATAAATTAAACTTGTATGCCACTTTATTCTCAGTGACTCCGGGCAGTTCATAACAATCAAAGAAATTTCAATAAAATCAATAAAACATAAAATATAAACATGCTGGGCTGAAACAAATAAACTATGCTAGAGCTTGCTGGGATGGCCTCCTTTATATCATTGTCATGTTAAGACAATGATTTGTTTTCAATAACATTAAAGATCCCGTCGGGGTTCAACTCCAGTAATTACATAGGAATACTGACTTTGTAGCAATAAAACAAAGATTGCCTGATGCCTTTTCTTATTCTATATGGTTTTTTTAAAATCATTTTTCAGGCTAGCTTTGAGACTCCTTAAGTAATAATACCTTCTAAATACTAATCAGGTCTAACCCTATTTATCTTTTGAGGTCAGCTATGGGTTGCCATGGGGACTTGAACTGACGGAGCTTGGGCCATATCCGGAGGCGTTAGGTCACGACTCGGCGGAAGATCAGACTGCGGCCTGGGATGCAGCCGCAGCCGCAGCACTGGACCGAGTCGCGCCGCTGCGGCCTCTGACCCGGCGTAGATCTCAATTAGCCCCTTGGTTTACTGAGGAGCTGAGAGAGATGAAACGCCGGAAAAGACGCCTAGAGAGCAGTTGGAGGACGTCCCGAACCGAATCCGACCGAACACAGGTAAGGAGACATATTAG
>NW_015388267.1:128810-150867 GCF_001527695.2 Protobothrops mucrosquamatus
ATGGTTGTTCCAGCTTGCGGGACTGGCCTAAGGGATTTTAAAGGGGTTTTAATCACTTTTAATCGGATCAGATTTAAATATTTCTTTTTAATTAATTTTAAATGTGTACTGTATTTTTGTATTTTATCTGATTGTTAGCCGCCCTGAGTCCGTAAGGAGAAGGGCGGGATATAAATGTAATAAATAATAATAATAATAACTACAAACGATCCAACCCTATTTTATCCTATTCCAGGGGTGGGCAACCTTGGCTCTTTTATGACTCGTGGACTTCCAGAATTCCTGTCAGCCATGCTGAGGGGAAAGGGAGAGGTTTCCAAGGTGAGCCATGCTGGCTCAGGAATTCTGGGAGTTGAAGTCCACGAGTCATAAAAGGGCCAAGGTGGCCTACCCCTGTCTTAGTCTAACATATTGAGTGATTCTAGCTGCTGGTTACTGACGTAAAATGAACATCTTATCTGCTACACATCAATATAGGCAGGGCTTTTCAACCAGTGGTACGGGTACCACCTGTGGTACACTGGCACCTGGCAGGTGGTACGCGACCATCCTAGAAAAGTGGTAGTGGGGGAGGGGAATGAGCTGAACCGGTGGCAGCACCGCAGAAGCCTGAGCGAGAGACGGCTGGAGCTGCAGGGCTGTCAGGGCTCAGCGGAAGCGCCAGGATCAGCGCTTCTTCGGGGCTGTCAGGGCTCCGTGGAAGCACCAGGATCAGCGCCAGGCTCCAGCTGGAGCTCGGCGCTGATCCTGGCGCTTCTGCTGAGCCCTGAAGAAGCACCAATCAGCTGGAATGTTGCAGCATCTCCAGGGTCTTGTGATTTACATTCAGATGCTTGGCAACTGATTCATATTTATGACAGTCACAGTGTCCCAGGGTCATGCGAAGTGACCAAAACCTGCTGCAACCACCCAGCAGACGGGGGGTCTACCCGCAGAAGTGGGGAGAATTAAAATTAATCCCATGGTATTGCTTGTGTGCATATGTTCCCAGTCCCACCTGTAAATGAATTAGCTACTAGAGCAAGGCTTTTCAATCAGTGGTACGGGTACCACCTGTGGTACATTGGCACCTGGCAGGTGGTACGCGACCATCCTGAAAAGTGGTAGCGGGAGAGGGGAATGAGCTGAACCGGTGGCAGCACCGCACAAGTCTGAGCGAGAGACGGCTGGAGCTGCAGGGCTGTCAGGGCTCAGTGGAAGCGCCAGGATCAGGGCCAGGCTCCAGCTGGAGCTCAGTGCTGATCCTGGTGCTTCTGCTGAGCCCTGAAGAAGCACCGATCAGCTGGAAAGCAGCACTGATCCTGGCGCTTCTGCTGAGCCCTGAAGAAGCGCCGATCAGCTGGAATGTTGCAGCATCTCCAGGGTCTTGTGATTTACATCCAGATGCTTGGCAACCGATTCATATTTATGACGGTCACAGTGTCCCAGGGTCATGTGAAGTGACCAAAACCTGCTGCAACCACCCAGCAGACGGGGGGAATAAAAACCAAACATCCCCACCCCACCCCCGCTGCCAATCCTCAACAGAAATGCTCACAACAATGAAAACCTTGGACAGGAGGAAGAGCGCCACCGGGCAGGCAGGTGTCTTGCTCGACTGTGGCTTGGGGGGCACTTTTTTCAGTGCCATTGTAACTTCGAACAGTCACTAAGCGAACTGTTGTAAGTCGTGGACTACCTGTACTTCATCACATTTTTCCTTTTTGGGGGTGGGGTCATCAAGTTTTTGACACCTTGCTAGGCGACTGGTGGTACTCGGATGTTGCCATATCCTAAAAGTGGTACAATGGGTGAAAAGGTTGAAAAGCCCTGGACTAGAGAGCTTCAGAGTATTGAAGGAAGGGCTGTCTTATCCCTTCCCTCCTTGATGTCAACTCTGCCTCCTTCTTCCCTGCTGCTTTCCAAACACACCAGCAGAGAGTCCAACAGGGCAGCTTTCAATCTGAGCACTTGCGGTGGGGCTACCTAGAGAAGGGAAGTAGCCTAGGAGTGGGATCTCACCAACCTGGCTGAAGATACTCACAATCTCCTTGCTGTGTCGGTCGAAGGTGGCTTTTACAAACAGGGCTCCCAGGGCAAAACCCAAGGTGTCGTCTGTGTTAGAAATGCAGGTTTGCCAGCGAGGCGTGCAGGACTCCAGAGAAAGGGAAAGAAAGAAAGAGAGTGAGGCCCAAAGGAAAGTAGAGCCATGGAGTTTTAGAGGACAAGTGAGTTAAGGATCCATGCTTTTTGAAGAAACTACACAGTGGTGGATCCTCGCCCAAGATTCCTCCCAACGTGCAGAAGATCCCAGGTCGGGTTGGAAGTGGTTAGTTTTCAGATCACCAAGCTAATGGATCTCCACTGGTCTGCAAACTGGAAGCTGTTTCTGGTCCTGTCCACAACAAGGCACTCCCAATTGTCTGTTTCATTCCCCCTGAACAGCAGTCTCCAAACATGGCAACTGTAAGACTTGCGGACTTCAACTCCCAGAATTCCATTCTGGGAGTTGGAAGTCCCCAAGTCTTAAAGTGACCGTGTTTGAAAACCCCTGCTCTAAAGCAGTGTTTCCCAACCGTGGCATCTTTAAGACGGGTGGACTTCCACTCCCAGAATTCCCCAGCCAGAATGGCTGGCTGAGGGATTCTGGGAGTTGAAGCCCACCCATCTTAAAGCTGCTGATGTTGGGAATCACTGCTCTAAAGCATCTGCTTACCTTCTTGGTACCGTACAAAGTCTCCAATAGCTTCTCCTGGGCAGTTTCAAACCGCTGATCGAGGCTGGAAGCCGTTTTCTGAATCAGATTCCAAATCATATAATTGTTCAAAACACTAAAAAGAAAGAACGAGACCAGTTAAACGATCACCCTGGCCTCCCCAACTGTTTATTTAGAGGGTGTAAAGTTGTGTAAGGACAGGCTAATCTGGGGGGGGGGGCTATATTTGAGCAGGGTACCTGGCATCTGTCTGCTTCAAACCCCCTCATGTTCCATCCCACACAGACAACTGGTGGTATCTCAAGGCTCCAGTTTTTAAATAAAGTCTGGTCAACACATCGACTGCTTGGTTGCCCAGAAGCTAAAAGCTGCAGGAAGGGAAGGGAAGAAAACTCCCTGGCTTCCTCTTTTCTTGCTGCTTTACTTCAAAACTGAGGACCTACTGGTGAGAAGTCCCAAAGGTTCTTTTTTTCAAAAGGCAACTGGAGTTTGAAACTTTCAGTTAGAACTGAAGAAGCTTCTTGGATGAGAAGCGAAAGAACTTCAAGGAAAAAAAACGAAGTCCAGTTGCCGTTCCAAGCAACGTGAGAACACAGGAGTCACCGTGCTAGATCAGGCCTAGGCCCAGCTGGTCAGAATTCGGTCTCAGGATGGCTGACCAAAGAGCAGATCAAAGCTGCCCAGCTCTCTCCTTGTTGCTCCTCTGCATCACGTAGGTAGAGAGGGGTTCCCGTCTGCCAGCAGTCACCGACGCACTGAAAACATTCAGTGCAGAACAGTGGAATTGGCCGGTGTTGATGTTTGGTGATGGGGTGGTCTACGCATTACTTAAATGGACTAGCTCTCAGTATTATAGGAACGTGGTGGCCCTCCAGATGCTCAGCTTCTCCCATCCTTGGCTATGCTAACTGGCTCAAAGACGAGCTGCCGTTCGGCAGCATCCAGACTAGCGTTTCTCAACCCTGGCAACTTTTAAGACGCGTGGACTTCAACTCCCAGAATTCCCCAGCCAGCCATGTGTTGAAGTCTATTCATCTTAAAGTTGCCAAGGTTGAGAAATACTGGATGAAACAACCCAAGTTCTCCATCTTTGTGCCGTACATCCCGGAACACTTCCTTTTCAATGTGCAAAGATGGACTCCATCCAGAATTGCANTCAACCCTGGCAACTTTTAAGACGCGTGGACTTCAACTCCCAGAATTCCCCAGCCAGCCATGTGTTGAAGTCTATTCATCTTAAAGTTGCCAAGGTTGAGAAATACTGGATGAAACAACCCAAGTTCTCCATCTTTGTGCCGTACATCCCGGAACACTTCCTTTTCAATGTGCAAAGATGGACTCCATCCAGAATTGCAGGAAGCTTGGAACGCGCATTGTCCCGGTCATAACTGGATGGATGTAATGTCTCTCCGATACCTTTTGTCAGTGTTATTGATGAGTTGTGACACCTGCTCCAAATACTCCCTCCCATAGACCACCACCGGCTCAGCATCTGTTAGTTCTAGTGGTGCAAGAAAGTATGAGATGAAGTCCAGCCACTCAACAGCAGGGGCAAGAACCTAGGAGAAGACACAAAGAGATTCACAGCTTAATAAATTCATTCTCTCTCCTTCTCTCTCTCTCTGTCTCTCTTTTCTCTTCTGTCTCTCTCTCTTCTGTCTTTCTTCTTTCTCCTTTCTCTCTCTCTGTTCTGTTCTCTCCCCTCTCTTTCTTTCTTCTGTCTTCTCTCTCTCTCTTCTTTCTCCTCTCTCTGTTCTGTTCTCTCCCCTTTCTCTCTTTTTCTTCTGTCTTCTCTCTCTCTTCTGTCTCTTTCTTCTCTCTCTTTTCTTTCTCCTCTCTTCTTTCTCTCTTCTCTCTTCTTTCTCCTCTTTCTCTATTCTGTTCTCCCCCTCTTTTTCTTTCTTTTTTCTTCTCTTCTCCCTCTCCTCTTTCTCCTCTCCCTTTTCTCTCTCCCTTTTCTTTTCTCCGCTCTCTCTCTTCTGTCTTCCTTTTTTCTCCTTTCTCTGTTCTGTTCTCTCCCCTCTCTTTCTCTTTCTTCTGTCTTCTCTCTCTCTCTTCTTTCTCCTCTCTCTGTTCTGTTCTCTCCCCTTTCTTTCTTTTTCTTCTGTCTCCTCTCTCTCTTCTGTCTCCTCTCTTCTTTCTCCTCTCTTTTCTATTTTGTTCTCTCCCCTTTCTTTCTTCTTCTCTCTTTTCTGTCTTTTCTTTTCTAGCTTCTTTCTCTTTTCTCTCTGTTCTGTTCTCCCCCTTTTTCTTTCTTTTTTCTTCTCTTCTCTCTCTCCTCTTTCTCCTCTCCCTTTTCTCTCTCCCTTCTCTGTTCTCCGCTCTCTCTCTTCTGTCTTCTCTCTCTCTTCTGTCTCCTCTCTCTTCTTTCTCCTCTTTTCTGTTTTGTTCTCTCCCCTTTCTTTCTTCTCTTCTGTCTCCTCTCTCTTCTTTCTTCTCTTTTGTTTTGTTCTCCCCCCTCTTTCTTTCTTCTTTCTTTTCTGTCTCCTCTCTTCTCTTTCTCTCTTCTCTTTTCTCTCTTCTTTCTCCTCTTTTCTCTCTGTTCTGTTCTCCCCTTTTCTTTCTTTTTTCTTCTCTTCTCTCTCTCTCCTTTCTCCTCTCCCTTTTTTCTCTCCCTTCTCTGTTCTCCGCTCTCTCTCTTCTGTCTTCCTTCTTTCTCCTTTCTCTCTCTCTGTTCTGTTCTCTCCCCTCTCTTTCTCTCTTTCTTCTGTCTTCTCTCTCTCTTCTTTCTCCTCTCTGTTCTGTTCTCTCCCCTTTCTCTCTTTCTCTTGTCTTCTGTCTCTCTTCTGTCTCCTCTCTTCTTTCTCCTCTCTTTTCTATTTTGTTCTCTCCCCTTTCTTTCTTCTTCTCTCTTTTCTGTCTTTTCTTTTCTAGCTTCTTTCTCTTTTCTCTCTCTCTGTTCTGTTCTCCCCCTTTTTCTTTCTTTTTTCTTCTCTTCTCTCTCTCCTCTTTCTCCTCTCCCTTTTCTCTCTCCCTTCTCTGTTCTCCGCTCTCTCTCTTCTGTCTTCTCTCTCTCTTCTGTCTCCTCTCTCTTCTTTCTCCTCTTTTCTGTTTTGTTCTCTCCCCTTTCTTTCTTCTCTTGTCTCCTCTCTCTTCTTTCTTCTCTTTTGTTTTGTTCTCTCCCCTCTTTCTTTCTTCTTTCTTTTCTGTCTCCTCTCTTCTCTTTCTCTCTTCTCTTTTCTCTCTTCTTTCTCCTCTTTTCTCTCTGTTCTGTTCTCCCCTTTTCTTTCTTTTTTCTTCTCTTCTCTCTCTCTCCTTTCTCCTCTCTTTTTTCTCTCCCTTCTCTGTTCTCCGCTCTCTCTCTTCTGTCTTCCTTCTTTCTCCTCTCTCTCTGTTCTGTTCTCTCCCCTCTCTTTCTCTTTCTTCTGTCTTCTCTCTCTCTTCTTTCTCCTCTCTGTTCTGTTCTCTCCCCTTTCTCTCTTTCTCTTGTCTTCTCTCTCTCTTCTGTCTCCTCTCTTCTTTCTCCTCTCTTTTCTATTTTGTTCTCTCCCCTTTCTTTCTTCTTCTCTCTTTTCTGTCTTCTGTCTTCTCTTTTCTAGCTTCTTTCTCTTTTCTCTCTGTTCTGTTCTCCCCCTTTTTCTTTCTTTTTTCTTCTCTTCTCTCTCTCTCCTCTTTCTCCTCTCCCTTTTCTCTCTCCCTTCTCTGTTCTCCGCTCTCTCTCTCTCTTTCCCCTTTGCATGTGTGACAAAAAGAGAGGACTGATGACAGAATGGTAGCAACACTCCACAATTTAGAATTCCCACCCACTAACGGGACACCTTGCCAATAAAGGTCTGTATGGTCAGAGCCATGGTTTTCCTCATATTGATTTATGGCTGTGAGAGTTGGACCACAGAGAAAGCTAAATAATTGATGCTTTTGAATTGTGGTGTTGGAGAAAAGACTCTTGAAGAATCCCCTGGACTGCAAGGAGATCCAGTCAGTCAATCCTAAAGGAAATCAATCCTGACTCTCTTTCGGAAGGATAGGCACTGAAGCTGAAGCTCAAATCCTTTGGCCACCGAATGAGAAGAGAGGACTCCTTGGGAAAGACCCCCCCAATGTTGGGAAAGACAGAAGGCAAAAGGAGAAGGGGACGGCGGAGGAGATGGTTAGATGGTGTCATCAGCGCAATGAACTGAATTTGGGCAAACTCTGGGAGACGATGGAGGAGGGGGGGCTGGTGTGTTGTGGTCCATGGGGTCGCACGGAGTTGGACAGCGACTGAACAACAACAAAGGCACAAGGGGTTATTCAGAAACAGCTCAAGCTTAAATTGGTAAATTATCTGGTGCTTTATGGTATTTTTTTTTAAATGTGGGATGAGTTATGTGTCCCAGCCATGCTAACTGCAATTAGAACCGGAGATGGTGAAAAATGGGTCATCTTTCCCCAAACATGGCACCTTCAAAGAAAAGGCGGATCCCAACTCCTATTACCCCCAGGCAGCATCTTCTGTTTGAAGATGATCGGGTTGGGTGGAGGAGCAACTTCCCAATCAATTAATCCCAAGAGCACCCAGGTGGGGAAGACAGCCTATCCCAGTGATGGCGAACCTTTTAGAGACTGAGTGCCCAAACTGCAACCCAAAACCCACTTATGCATCGTCGGGTGCCGGGTGGGCGTGGCCCATTGGCTGGGTGTGGCCCATTGGGTGGTAACGGCAAACTGGGTGGGACTAAAAAGTTCAATCAATTCCAACTTTGCAAGATCTTTTTTTTTCCTGCAAGAAGTTGAAATTGACTGATTGAACCTTTTTTTTTTTTTTTTTGCACACGGCGGCGGAGGCCTAAAGTGAAAAGGTTTTATAAAATCCAGCCGAAGGCCTAGGACTGGGGCGATGGCGCACGTGCCCACAGAGAGGGCTCTGAGTGCCGCCTCTGGCCCCCGTGCCATAGGTTCGCCACCACTGGCCTATCCCGTAATTTCCATTTCTGACTAAATACAGATTTTTCTGGCTTCAGCGTTTTATGACGTCCTTTCTTCCCCTGCCATTGGCTTTATTTAATGGGCATTTTCCTAATTCAGACTTCTGGAGAACAAAAGTAAAACCACTTCACTCGCTCTTATGCAGCACTAGGATTCGTTGAAAGAAAAAGAAAGATATTCGGAGGAGCAGCGACAAATGAGTTCTGCGTACTGTCAGTTTGTTTTCATATTCTCGGCTCGACCATTGCCCCAGCACCAAAGATAAGCTCTGGAGTAGACCCCTTTAATTTTCCTCCTTTAATTTTAATTTTCTCTTGTTCCTGTCCCGGGTTAACAGCTCTGTCTTCATGCCAAGGTTCTTTCCTCCTTTTTCCCCCACTTTTTTTTTTCCCCCAAGGAGTCAATCTGGCCCCACCCATATAAGCCAAACTGCACTTCTCAGGCTGAAGCATCACTGCTACTCAATGCAGAGGATTTTACTTGTCTCCCAGTTACCATGGTGGCAGGTTGCTAGGCAACCCACCAGTGAGGAAGAAAGCTGCTCACTCCTTGCTTGCAACTGGCAGGCTGGAAGCAAAGAAGCAAACAGGCGTGATGGAAGCCAGACCAATCGGGACAGGAGAAATTATGGGAACCGTTTACTGGCAACGGTGCACCAGTGTCCAAACGATGCAAAATAAAACCGTAAACAAAAAAACTGGATAGGTGGACGGGCACTACGTCTGGGTTACCGAATTAACCTAATTTTCTGGATCCACAAAATAAACGTAGACCTCCAGACTAAGCCAGGGAGTCGGATCTCCCCCTGCGATGCTCTGAAAAACGTAACCAAGGGTAGAAGGTTGTGTGAATATAAGCGGTCTTCCGGTGACCTAGTTATGCACAGAGTATAACTACGTGCAGTGGGACATGGATGAAAGGTTTGAAAGATGCACGGGGGCGTGGGTGGGTAGAGGATACTGGAGGCCGAATCTACTGCTGTGTGATCTGATTTAGCTCAAAACATAAGTCATATGGATTAAAATGTACTAAAACGATGCAAAAGGCTTTATGATCTCATTTTTCGAGTTGCGGCTGGAAGGTCAAAGGATGAGTTTGTGTTCTCCGGAAAGGAAGTTTTACTATACAATGTTGAGTCCCAATTTCACCACTGTGTGGGAGGGGTCTGCTTGGTCCACCCCCCCATGTTAGATTTCTCTCTCTCTCTCTCCCTCCCTCTCCCATCTATCTATCTATCTATCTATCTATCTATCTATCTATCTATCTATCTATCTATCTATCTATCTATCTATCTATCTATATCATCTCTCTGTCTCTACTATCTATCTATCTATCTATCTATCTATCTATCTATATCATCTCTCTTTCTCTACTATCTATCTATCTATCTATCTATCTATCTATCTATCTATCTATCTATCTATCTATCTATCTATATCATCTCTCTGTCTCTACTATCTATCTATCTATCTATCTATCTCTCTATTTCTCTATCTCTATCATCTCTCTCTCTATTTCTCTATCTCTATCATCTCTCTCTCTATCTATCTATCTATTTCTCTCTCTCTCTATCTACCTATCTATCTTCTGTCTGTCTGTCTGTCTGTCTGTCTGTCTATCTATCTATCTATCTATCTATTTCTCTATCTCTATCATCTCTCTCTCTCTCTATCTATCTATTTCTATCTCTATCATCTCTCTATCTCTCTCTCTTATCTATCTTATCTATCTTATCTGTCTGTCTGTCTGTCTGTCTGTCTGTCACACTTCTTAACCAGCCAAAATCTCCCTCAGACAGGAGTTGTGGGTGGTATACAATTTAATCAAGAAATTAAGTATTAAAAACAGAATAATTTAGCAGATATCTCATCAGCTAAATATTTCAAGGAGCCCTGCCATGAGATACTGTGTTTATTGACAGAAGAGAATTTTTGTAGCTGAGGGTTGAACTGTGGGGTCCTCTGTGCCCTCTGAGCTTGGTCATTTTCTTGCAGACATTTTATTACCCAACTAGGTAACATCATCAGTGCTTGGTGGAACATGGCCACCAATCTCTGAAAGCACCCAAGACCCCACATATCCAGTTTATTTTAAACTGAGCCACCAAGCTTATTGAATGTGTAACATGACTGCCAGAGTCATGAATCTGAGATGGGGAGCCATATAAATCAAAATAATGTCAGTACAGTTAGCCCTTGACTTACAACCACTCTTCCTGACAGTTAGAACAATTAACCAGTGGAACAACCTGCCTCCAGAAGCGGTGAATGCTCCAACACTGGAAGTTTTTAAGAAAAGACTGGAAAGTCATTTGTCCGAAATGGTATAGGGTTTCCTGCCTGAGCAGGGGGTTGGACTAGATGACCTTCAAGGTCCCTTCCAACTTTATTATTATTATTATTATTATTATTATTATTATTATTATTATTATTATTATTATTATTATTATTATTATTATTATTATTATTATTATTAGAAGAAGAAGAAGAAGAAGAAGAACTAAGGAGAAACTTCCTGACAGTTAGAACAATTAACCAGTGGAACAACCTGCCTCCAGAAGCGGTGAATGCTCCAACACTGGAAGTTTTTAAGAAGAGACTGGACAGCCATTTGTCTGAAATGGTCTAGGGTTTCCTGCCTGAGCAGGGGGTTGGACTAGATGACCTCCAAGGTCCCTTCCAACATTATTATTATTATTATTATTATTATTATTATTATTATTATTATTATTATGTAACCATTCAACGTTATAACAGTGCTGAAAAAAAGTGACATGACCGTTTTTCACACATACAAACGTTGTAGCATCCTCATGGCCACGTGATCAAAATTTGGATGCTTGGTAGCTAGTTCATATTTATGACGGTCGCCGTGTCCCGGGATCACGGGATCCCTTTTTGTGAACTTCTGACAGGCAAAGTCCATGGGGAAGCCCGATTCACTGAACCATGTTACTAATTTCGCAACTGCAATAATTCACTTAATGACTGTGGCCAGAAAGAAAATGGGTCAAAACTCATTGAAGAAATGTTCTCATTTAGCAACAGAAATGTTGGGCTCGATTGTGGTCATAACTAGAGGATTACCTGTAAGTGGGTAAGGGCCCTCAGAGGTAGCTAATACATCCACCTGCTTAGTGCAGGATCCATGAAGTCAGTCTCTCTCAAACCTGGCAACTTTAAGCCTTGTGGACTTCAATTCCCAGAATTGAAGAGAGAGAAAAGAGGAGAAAGAAGAGAGAAAAGAGAAGAGAGAAGACAGAAAAGAGAGAGAGAAGAAAGAGGGGAGAGAACAAAACAGAAAAGAGAGGAGAAAGAAGAGAGAGGAGACAGAAGAGAGAGAGAAGGCAGAAGAAAAAGAGAGAAAGGGGAGAGAACAGAACAGAGAGGAGAAAGAAGAGAGAGAGAAGACAAAAGAAAGAGAGAGAGGGGAGAGAACAGAACACAGAGAGAGAGAAAGGAGAAAGAAGGAAGAAAAGGAGAGAGAGAGAGACAGAAGAGAGAGAGTGGAGAACAGAGAAGGGAGAGATAAAACAGAGAGAAAAGGGAGAGGAGAAAGAGGAGAGAGAGAGAAGAAAAGAAAAAAGAAAGAAAAAGGGGGAGAACAGAACAGAGAGAGAGAGAAAAGAGGAGAAAGAAGAGAGAAAAGAGAAGAGAGGAGACAGAAAAGAGAGAGAGAGAAGAAAGAAAGAGGGGAGAGAACAAAACAGAAAAGAGGAGAAAGAAGAGAGAGGAGACAGAAGAGAGAGAGATGACAGAAGAAAAAGAGAAGGGGGAGAGAACAGAACAGAGAGAGGAGAAAGAAGAGAGAGAGAAGACGGAAGAAAGAGAGAAAGAGAGAAAGAGAGGGGAGAGAACAGAACAGAGAGAGAGAGAAAGGAGAAAGAAGGAAGACAGAAGAGAGAGAGAGAGACAGAAGAGAGAGAGCGGAGAACAGAGAAGGGAGAGAGAAAAGGGAGAGGAGAGAGAGGAGAACAGAACAGAGAGAGAGAAAGGAGAAAGAAGGAAGACAGAAGAGAGAGAGAGAGACAGAAGAGAGAGAGCGGAGAACAGAGAAGGGAGAGAGAAAAGGGAGAGAGAAAAGGGAGAGGAGAAAGGGGGGAGAGAGAGAAGAGAATTCTGGGAATTGCAGTCCACAGGGCTTAAAGTTGCCAAGTTTGAGAAATATTGCATTAAGTCCTCCCCAGGCAGGGGCCATTCAGCCCACAACGCTTAGCGGCTCTTCCCTCTGTCCAGATCGGAAAGGGAGACCTTAAACCTCACCCGGAAACCGAGCATCACTTGCAGAGAATCTCAGAAGTGTGAAGTTTGGGATTGCTTTGCCCCTTGTTTCGCACCACTGCTGAAAGCGTGACCTCAGCAGGGACGTGGGCACAACACTCCAGGAAGGAATGAAATGATTCTCTTCCTTGGAGAACGAAATTGCGCTTTAAGGCAGCCCAGCGGCCGATTTGGATTCAGATCAGCAAAGCTGCTGGACTTTTCATTCAGCATGTGCGGCTACGTGCACTGAATCCTAATCAAAAGACAGTGCCTGGGTTTGCATAACAAAAGGCCCATGTTTCCTGGTTTATGAGGTTGCAAAAAACAAGAGCAAGGGGGAGACAGAAAGTGAGGGGCCACAGGGTGTTACTGAAGGTGGTTCTTCTTCTTCTTCTTCTTCTTCTTCTTCTTCTTCTTCTTCTTCTTCTTCTTCTTCTTCTTCTTCTTCTTCTTCTTCTTCTTCTTCTTCTTCTTCTTCTTCTTCTTCTTCTTCTTCTTCTTCTTCTTCTTCTTCTTCTTCTTCTTCTTCTTCTTCTTCTTCTTCTTCTTCTTCTTCTTCTTCTTCTTCTTCTTNTCTATCTATCTATCTATCTATCTATCTATCTATCTATCTATCTATCTATTTCTCTATCTCTATCATCTCTCTCTCTCTATTTCTCTATCTCTATCATCTCTCTCTCTCTCTCTCTCTCTCTCTCTCTATCTATCTATCTATCTATTTCTCTATCTATATCTCTCTCTCTATCTACCTATCTATCTTCTGTCTGTCTGTCTGTCTGTCTGTCTGTCTGTCTATCTATCTATCTATTTCTCTATCTCTATCATCTCTCTCTCTCTCTCTCTCTCTCTATCTATCTATCTATCTATCTATTTCTATCTCTATCATCTCTCTATCTCTCTCTCTTATCTATCTTATCTATCTTATCTATCTTATCTATCTTATCTGTCTGTCTGTCTGTCTGTCTGTCTGTCTGTCTGTCACACTTCTTAACCAGCCAAAATCTCCCTCAGACAGGAGTTGTGGGTGGTATACAATTTAATCAAGAAATTAACAATTAAAAACAGAATAATTTAGCAGATATCTCATCAGCTAAATATTTCAAGGAAGGAGCCCTGCCATGAGATACTGTGTTTATCGACAGAAGAGAATTTTTGTAGCTGAGGGTTGAACTGTGGGGTCCTCTGTGCCCTCTGAGCTTGGTCATTTTCTTGCAGACATTTTATTACCCAACTAGGTAACATCATCAGTGCTTGGTGGAGCATGGCCACCAATCTCTGAAAGCACCCAAGACCCCACATATCCAGTTTATTTTAAAATGAGCCACCAAGCTTATTGAATGTGTAACTTGACTGCCAGAGTCATGAATCTGAGATGGGGAGCCATATAAATCAAAAATAATGTCAGTACAGTTAGTCCTTGACTTACAACCACTCTTCCTGACAGTTAGAACAATTAACCAGTGGAACAACCTGCCTCCAGAAACGGTGAATGCTCCAACACTGGAAGTTTTTAAGAAGAGACTGGACAGCCATTTGTCTGAAATGGTATAGGGTTTCCTGCCTGAGCAGGGGGTTGGACTAGATGACTTCCAAGGTCCCTTCCAATATTATTATTACTATTATTATTACTATTACTATTACTATTACTATTATTATTATTATTATTATTATTATGTAACCATTCAAAGTTATAACAGCGCTGAAAAAAAGTGACATGACCGTTTTTCACACATATAAACGTTGTAGCATCCTCATGGCCACATGATTAAAATGTTTGGTAGCTAGTTCGTATTTATGATGGTTGCCATGTCCCGGGATCACATGATCCCTTTTTGTGAACTTCTGACAGGCAAAGTCCATGGGGAAGCCCGATTCACTGAACCATGTTACTAATTTCGCAACTGCAATAATTCACTTAATGACTGTGGCCAGAAAGAAAATGGGTCAAAACTCACTGAAGAGATGTTCTCATTTAGCAACAGAAATTTTGGGCTCGACTGTGGTCGTAACTAGAAGATTACCTGTAAGTGGGTAAGGGGCCTCAGAGGTAGGTAATACATCCACCTGCTTAGTGCAAGATCCATGAAGTCAGTCTCTCTCAAACCTGGCAACTTTAAGCCCTGTGGACTTCAATTCCCAGAATTGAAGAGAGAGAAAAGAGGAGAAAGAAGAGAGAAAAGAGAAGAGAGGAGACAGAAAAGAGAGAGAGAAGAAAGAGGGGAGAGAACAAAACAGAAAAGAGAGGAGAAAGAAGAGACAGGAGACAGAAGAGAGAGAGAAGACAGAAGAAAAAGAGAGAAAGGGGAGAGAACAGAACAGAGAGGAGAAAGAAGAGAGAGGGAAGACAGAAGAAAGAGAGGGGAGAGAACAGAACACAGAGAGAGAGAAAGGAGAAAGAAGGAAGAAAAGGAGAGAGAGAGAGACAGAAGAGAGAGAGTGGAGAACAGAGAAGGGAGAGATAAAACAGAGAGAAAAGGGAGAGGAGAAAGAGGAGAGAGAGAGAAGAAAAGAAAAAAGAAAGAAAAAGGGGGAGAACAGAACAGAGAGAGAGAGAAAAGAGGAGAAAGAAGAGAGAAAAGAGAAGAGAGGAGACAGAAAAAAGAGAGAGAGAAGAAAGAAAGAGGGGAGAGAACAAAACAGAAAAGAGGAGAAAGAAGAGAGAGGAGACAGAAGAGAGAGAGATGACAGAAGAAAAAGAGAAGGGGGAGAGAACAGAACAGAGAGAGGAGAAAGAAGAGAGAGAGAAGACGGAAGAAAGAGAGAAAGAGAGGGGAGAGAACAGAACAGAGAGAGAGAAAGGAGAAAGAAGGAAGACAGAAGAGAGAGAGAGACAGAAGAGAGAGAGCGGAGAACAGAGAAGGGAGAGAGAAAAGGGAGAGAGAAAAGGGAGAGAGAGAGAAGAGAATTCTGGGAATTGAAGTCCACAGGGCTTAAAGTTGCCAGGTTTGAGAAATATTGCATTAAGTCCTCCCCAGGCAGGGGCATCCAGGCCACAACGCTTAGCGGCTCTTCCCTCTGTCCAGATCGGAAAGGGAGACCTTAAACCTCACCCGGAAACCGAGCATCACTTGCAGAGAATCTCAGAAGTGTGAAGTTTGGGATTGCTTTGCCCCTTGTTTCGCACCACTGCTGAAAGTGTGACCTCAGCAGGGACGTGGGCACAACACTCCAGGAAGGAATGAAATGATTCTCTTCCTTGGAGAGCGAAATTACGCTTTAAGGCAGCCCAGCGGCCGATTGTGATTCAGATCCGCAAAGCTGCTGGACTTTTCATTCAGCATGTGCGGCTACGTGCACTGAATCCTAATCAAAAGACGGTGCCTGGGTTTGCATAACAAAAGGCCCATGTTTCCTGGTTTATGAGGTTGCAAAAAACAAGAGCAAGGGGGAGACAGAAAGCGGGGGGCCACAGGGTGTTACTGAAGGTCCTTTCTCCTCCTCCTCCTCCTCCTCCTCCTCCTCCTCCTCCTCCTCCTCCTCCTTCTTCTTCTTCTGCCATATCCGTTATCGGACGTTGGCGATCATGTTGGCGATCCTGTTTTTATCAGCAGCCGCACAAAAAAGTGCTGCTGAGTTTTGTCCAAACCAATCCCTTAGATTTTGAAGCCATGATGTTCTTCTTCTGCCTGGACCTCGTTTGCCTTCCATCTTTCCCTGGAGGATTAAATGGAGCAGGCCGTATTTTTCTGGGTGTCGCCTCACGGGTCCGAAATATTCTAATTTTCGTTTTTTAATTGTTTTGATGATTTCCCTCGGCTTTCCCGGGCGGCTTATCACCTCCTCATTTCTGATCTTGTCAACCCAGCATATACGTAACAGCCGCCTGTAAATCCACATTTCAAATGCTTCTAGTCTCTTCAGGTGGCCTTCTGTCAGAGACCAGCTCTCTACTCCATAGAGCAGGATAGAAAAAAATATAGCATCTGACAAGCCTGATTTTCAGTTTTAGGCTTATGTCGTGACTGCAGAAGACCTTTTTCATTTTGAAGAATGCTGTTTGGGCTTTTTCTATCCTTGTCTTTGAAGGTCCAGGGCAAAGGAATAAGGGGGGAGGGATGTCAACGAAAGACACAGAAAATCTGCCATTACAGTTTGACGTTTCTTTCTCCCCAGCATCAGCAATTCAATTTTTTTTCCCATCTGGGGTCCAGCTGAAGCCTAACTGAATCAAATTCCAAATGTGTACAGTTTCAGCGCAGTTCTTACATACAGGTACTCCTCGACGTACGACAGTTTGTTTAGTGACTGTTCAAATTTACAGCGGTACCAAAAAGTGACTTATGACCGTTTTTCACACCAAGGACTGTTGCAGCATCCCCATGGTCACGTGATCAAAACTTGGGACGCTTGGCAACTGAGTGACATCCTTTTGCAACCTTCTGATTGTCAACGCTGCTGACATTGGATGTTTTTGCTTTGACAACAGTTAGAGATGCAACCATTAATAATATAATAATAATAATAATAAAGTTGGAAGGGACCTTGGAGGTTATCAAGTCCAATCTCCTGCTCAGGCAGGAAACCCTATACCATTTTGGACAAATGGCTGTCCAGTCTCTTCTTAAAAACTTCCAGTGTTGGAGCATTCACCACTTCTGGAGGCAGGTGGTTCCACTGGTTAATTGTTCTAACTGTCAGGAAGTTTCTCCTTAGTTCTAGGTTGCTTCTCTCCTTTTCCATCCATTGCTTCTTGTCCTGCCTTCAGGCGCTTTGGAGAATAGCTTGACTCCCTCTTCTTTGGGGCAGCCCCTGAGATATTGGAACACTGCTATCATGTCCCCCCTTGTCCTTCTCTTCGTTAAACTAGACATACCCAAATCCAGTAACCGTTCCTTATATGTTTTAGCCTCCAATACCCTAATCATCTTTGTTGCTCTTCTCTGTACTCTTTCTAGAGTCTCAGCATCTTTTTTACATCGTGGTGACCAAAACTGGATGCAGTATTCCAAGTGTGGCCTTACCAAGGCATTGTAGAGGGGTATTAATACTTCGCGTGATCTTGATTCTATCCCTCTGTTAATGCAGCCCAGCACTGTGTTGGCTTTTTTGGCAGCTGCAGCACACTGCTGGCTCATATTTAAGTGGTTGTCCACTAGGACTCTGAGATCCCTCTCACAGTTACTACTATTGAGCAAGGTACCCCCTATACTATACCTGTGCATTTGGTTTTTCTTGCCTAAATGTAGAACTTTACTTTTTTCACCATTGAATTTCATTTTGTTAGATAGTGCCCAGTGTTCAAGTCTGTCCAGATCCTTCTGTATCTTAATCCTATCTTCTGGAGTGTTGGCTATTCCTGCCAGCTTGGTGTCATCTGCAAATTTGATGAGTTCCCCATCTATCCCCTCGTCCAACTCGTTGATGAAGATGTTGAAGAGCACTGGGCCCAGATCAGAGCCCTGGGGCACCCCACTATACACTTCCCTCCATGTAGATGCATGTAGATTCTTATGTTTTACTTTTAGAGTAGATGATGCTGGGGGGAGGAATGTGCATGAGGGTGTAGTCAGACATAACTTATGACCTGGATCACACCTTAGTTACAATTACTTTATTCTCTACTATTCTTAACCGCCCCGACCCCTTGACCTCCCTCTCGGACGTAAAGTTCGATTAACCCCTTACACTAAATACTGACAGTTAATCTCCTCCCTTACCACGAAACTATGATACACGAGTCCCCTCCCCTTAAGTCAAAAACCGAAGCCGATACATGGTGCTGATGCTATGCCGCTCAAATAAAGATTCTTTAAGGTAAACAATGCCTCGAAGTTCTTTGGAAGAGTTTCATCTGTCGGAACCATGACACTGACAAGCAAAGTTAATGGGGAAGCCAGATTCACTTAACAACCGTGTTATTAACCACTGCAGTGAGTTACTTAATAACTATGGCAAGCAAGGTTGTAAAAGGGGGTAAAATTCACTTAAGAACTGTCTTGCTTAACAACAGAAATTTGGGGCTCAGCTGTGGCCGTAAGTTGAGGACTACCTGTACTAGATGGATACTCTGGTCCAACAGAACAATTTTATGCCTTCCAGGCCGAGAGTACG
The DNA here is from genome assembly GCF_001527695.2 of Protobothrops mucrosquamatus. Taxonomy (NCBI): domain Eukaryota; kingdom Metazoa; phylum Chordata; class Lepidosauria; order Squamata; family Viperidae; genus Protobothrops; species Protobothrops mucrosquamatus. The sequence continues at coordinate 146,727 of NW_015388267.1, forward strand.
ACAAAGAAGGTAACCTGCGTCCTTGGTGGCAAAATCCATCCCTCGAAGCCTTCAAGAACCGGACGGAATGCATGGAGGAACAATATAGCAAATACCTCATCAATGGATATCATGTCAGTGAAGAGCATGTCAACGGCAAACAGACATTGGGGGAGAACATTGCTGACAACGGGGGACTGAAAGCCGCTTACAACGTAAGCTCTGGGGAAAAATTGCCCACCCCATCAGAACACATAATGCAGCACGGGGAGCAATCTGGTGAACCTCAAAAAACTTTTTCAACTGAGTTACGTATTAACCATGGCAAGGAAGGTTGTAAAATGGAGTAAAATTCACTTAAGAACTGTCAGAAATTTTGGGCTCAATTGTGGTCGTCAGTTGAGGTTACCTGCACTTGGTTCAACTCACCATCCCTTCCCTCCCCATTTGTTTCGCCACCGGAAGCTCCTTGGACCACATTTTTGCACATTTAAATCCAAGATGGCAATGTATAAAAACTGACTGGTGAGCTTAGCTGAGTGGTTTTTTTTTTTGTTTTTTTTTGCAGGAGATGCTACTTGCAGCATCGCCCAGAATTGACGACTGGGATTCCTCCATACAGTAGCAGCCAATGACAGAAGCTGCTGAACTACAATTCCCAGCACCTCTAAAAAGCCGGGCTAATAATGAAGGATCCTGGGAGTTGCCATTGAGCAATATCTAGGGTCCTGGGTGTTGCCTATTGTGGAGGTCCCCAACCTTGGCAACTTTAAGACTTGTGGACTTCAACTCCCAGAATTCCTCAGCCAGCTTGGCTGGCTGAGGAATTCTGGGAGTTGAAGTCCACAAGTCTTAAAGTTGCCAAGGTTGGAGACCCCTGGCCTATTACATGGCTGGCTGAGGAATTCTGGGAGTTGAAGTCCACAAGTCTTAAAGTTGCCAAGGTTGGAGACCCTTGGCCTATTATTGCATGGCTGGCTGAGGAATTCTGGGAGTTGAAGTCCACAAGTCTTATAGTTGCCAAGGTTGGGGACCCTTGGCCTATTATTGCATGGCTGGCTGAGGAATTCTGGGAGTTGAAGTCCACAAGTCTTAAAGTTGCCACGTTTGGAAACCCCTGCTTTAGAGAATTAGAGGCCATTTGTCACATGGCTTATGTACTTCCCATAAACCCTGACTCCATGTCCCCAGAGACTGCCCAGGGCAGATATGAATGGAATGTTCATTTTTCTTTGTGTATTTGGAGTTGGGGAAACGAAGGGGAAAACAGAAACATTTGGGGTGTTTGAAGCATTACGGTTCCCAGAACCATTTTTCCCTAAAGACTACCAATAACAGAATAACAGAGTTGGAAGGGACCTTGGAGGTCTTCTAGTCCAGCCCCCTGCTCAAGCAGGAGACCCTATACCATTTCAGACAAGTGGATGTCCAATCTCTTCTTAAAAACCTCCAGTGTTGGAGCACCCACAACTTCTGTAAGCAATCCATTCTACTGATTAATTGCTCTAATTGTCAGGAACTTTCTCCTTAGTTCTAGGTTGGTCCTCTCCTTGATTAGCTTCCATCCATTACTTCTCGTCCTGCCTTCATTTGCTCTGGAGAATATATTCATCCTTTCTTCTTTGCGGAAGCCCCTTAGATATTGGAACGCTGCTATCATGTCACCCCTGGTCCTTTTGTTAAAAAATTAAACTAGACATATCCAATTCTTGCAATGGTTCTTCAAATGTTTTAGCCTCCAGTCCCCTAATCATCTTTGTTGCTCTTTTCGGCACTCTTTCTAGAACAGACATGTCAAACACAAGGCCCGGGGGCCGGATGTGGCCCGCGAAGTGGTTTCATGTAGCCCGCGAAGCCATCCTGGAAACAGTGAGGGAACAGCCCCCACTGCCTTGGCCCTGGCCCAGGCCAGCCGGGAGTCAATGTACAATTTTGTGGTGGCCATCTATGCTGAAATGCATTCAGTCTTAGCTCCACAAGGCTGTCTGGAAACAGTGAGGAACCAGCCCCTACCGCGTCGGCCCTGCCCCGTGGGTGCATGCTGTGGAGGTGTCACCCTTTGTGAGGAATGAAGAAATGCACCATCGCCTAGAAGTGGCCAGCACATGGCCCTCGCCTACTTCACATATCTGGCTTGATGGGCTCTGCTCTGGTCCCACCCCCTTCTGCCAGAGACCCTCAGATCTGTCCCACTCCTGCCCAGGCCCCCACAGGCACCCTTGATGCGAATGATGTAGAGCCGGCCACGCCCACCCAGTAGGCCACACCCACTCCATCCATGCCCACCCAGTAGGCTGCACCCACCCTGGCCACACCTACCCCCCCCCCCGAGGGCAACCGCAATGCTGATGCGGCCCTCAATGAAATTGAGTTTGACACCCCTGTTCTAGAATCTCTTTTATATCATGGAAACCAAACCTGGATGCAATATTCCAAGTGTGGTCTTACCGAGGCATTATAAAGTGGTACTAATTAACACTTCACATTCCTTCCAACAGCACCAACCCTTCCCCCAATCCCCCAAAATATAGGACTGATAATGTATCATATCACCAACCTGATCCCTTGACCTCAGAAAAAAATGATAGTGACGCTCTATGACTTAAAACCACAATTTCTCCCGTCTTGGGGGACAGCTTTTAAGCAATCAAATTAATTTTTTCTCCCAGATATATCTCTGATATATGTTTCCTTTCTGTTCCCCACTCCACCGGATGCCCCTTCCTGCCCTTCTCCAGACAAGGCCCACCTGCAAGTCAGCAATGGTCATCTTATGGTAAATCTTCTCATCATCTCGCCGTTCGTCTTGGGGGACAGTGATGTTGGCCAACTGAGTCTCCAGGAGCAGCACCTGCCCCATCTGTTCTTCCACTGCGCCTCTGGCTCCCCCCAACAGCATCGCCAGCTCCACCATGTACTCCAGATAGGCAGACAACACCTGCCAAATAGAGGAGTAATTCCACAACAATGACCCCCACCTTCTGCTCCTCTTGAATGTGGGATAAGAACGGGCTGGAGGGCAGCGGGGTTCATTCTGGAGTTTGGCCAGAAAGACCAAGTGGGAAATTAAAAATAATCAAAAGGGATATTGAAAAGGGATATGCAAACTCTCAAGATATACCCAGAATTCATTTTGTCTTTCTTTCTTTCTTTCTTTCTTTCTTTCTTTCTTTCTTTCTTTCTTTCTTTCTTTCTTTCTTTCTTTCTTTTCTTTCTTTCTTTCTTTTTCTTTCTTTCTTTCTTTCTTTCTTTTCTTTCTTTCCTTTCTTTCTTTCTGTCTGTCTTTCTTTCCTTCTTTCCTTCCTTCTCTTTCTTTCTTTCTTTCTCTCTTTTTCTTTCTCCTATTTCTTCCTTCTTTCCTTTGTTTTTCCTTCCTTCCTTCCTTCCTTCCTTTTCTTTCTTTCTTTCTTTTTCTTTCTTTCTGTCTTTCTTTCCTTCCTTCCTTCCTTCCTTCTTTCCTTTTCTTTCTTTCTTTCTTTCTTTCTTTCTTTCTTTCTTTCTTTCTTTCTCTTTCTTTCTTTTTTTCTCCTATTTCTTCCTTTTTTTCCTTTGTTTTTCCTTCCTTCCTTCCTTCCTTCCTTCCTTCCTTCCCTTCCTCCCTCCCTCCCTTCCCTTTTAGTCAAGTTTAAGAAATAGTAGTGGAAATGGGAAATGGATCTATTGTGGTCTAATTTCCAAGAGAATTAGAGCAGTTACTAAATTCAGTTTACGAGTCCAGTTGCGACTGTAACAGTAAAGAACCAAAGTGGAAGGGAGGGAGGGAGGGGGAGAGGGAAGAGAAGAAAGAAAGAAAGAAAGAAAGAAAGAAAGAGAGAGAGAGAGAGAGAGAGAGAGAGAGAGAGAAAGAAAGAAAGAAAGAAAGAAAGAAAGAAAGAAAGAAAGAAAAGAAAAGAAAGAATAGCCTTCTTGTGAATGCAGAAAGGATGATAGACAGAGAACATCTGGACCTTCTGCTTGTGAGCATCCACACAGGAGGCCCAGATGTTCCCTCGCCCCCATCCTCTCTGCAATGAATATCTGCTGCAGTTCAAGAGTTGATTCAGCAAAGCCATCAGGAGTTTTGCTCAGCTGGCTGTAAATTGATTTCATCTGGAATTCTCTGTGTTGCCTGCCTTTTGTTTTCCCTCACATTTCTCTTTTCCCATTAGACTTTTTTTTTTTT
>NW_015388267.1:151021-154976 GCF_001527695.2 Protobothrops mucrosquamatus
TCCACACAGGAGGCCCAGATGTTCCCTCGCCCCCATCCTCTCTGCAATGAATATCTGCTGCAGTTCAAGAGTTGATTCAGCAAAGCCATCAGGAGTTTTGCTCAGCTGGCTGTAAATTGATTTCATCTGGAATTCTCTGTGTTGCCTGCCTTTTGTTTTCCCTCACATTTCTCTTTTCCCATTAGACTTTTTTTTTTTTAGCTTCCTCAGTTTTATTTCTCACTTAAACCTTCCTGCCCTTGCACTGTTTTATAGATACTTCTCATGTTTCAAGCCTGTTTTGTGACTCTGGATTTCAGGAAAGGAGACTCAAAATCCATCTCCTTCTCTTTCCCCAGAGCTGTCCTGGGTAGAAAGGGTAGAATTCCCCAAATGGATAAATGGGATAGGTTACTTTTTGCAAGGGAGGTCACAGGTAACGATCACAAAATACAAGCTAATGAAAAGACTTTTTAAAAATGGGTAAAAACAGCGGAAGGCAGCAGAAAGTCAAGCAGAACGGCCACAGGCTAAGAACAACACCCGGGCTGTCCAATTAAATTTCCAGGTTATAAATGACCTATAACGTCTAAAATAAACAATTTGATACCAAGCAAATTGGAACAGAATATGTGATAAACAGAAGAAAACTGCTTTTCAGATTCCACATCCACCTTGCCTCTAAAAATAAAAGCTCTAGCAAAAAAAAAAGCTTTTAAAGATGATCTCAACATTCTGTGATGGAATGTAGTCTGGATTCCTAGAAGGGGGAAAGGCAGCAAAAATTTAGAGTGTCAACGCTGCTAACATTGGACGTTCTTGCTTTGACAAAATATGAAGAGGCAGCCACTCTCTGTATAAGCTGTGTGGTACTTTTAGAGTTAAATTAGAAGATGCTGCTGGGAGGGTAGGAGAAAGAATGTGTGTGGGGATTAGTTAAGATAACTCAATTGTCTCACTTAGCAATGGAAATTTTGGGCTCAGTTGTGCTTGTACGTTGAGGACTATTAGTACTGTTGATCTTGGTCAAATATTCCCTGAAGCCTGAAATGTCACTTTCTAGATAAGATAGATAGATAAAACAGATAACCTTTATTGTCATTTTTTTTTACTGTGGGCACAACGGCACACATCAAAAATGAAATGTAGTTGCCCGCTCTCAAAGTGAAACACATACATGACACACACCTAAACATACTATGTACAACTTATGTATAGACTCACCACCCCTACATATACATAGCAAATAAATATTAAATACTGTCCATCTTGAACATATAACAAAAAGTGATGGCGAACCTTTTAGAGACCGAGTGCCCAAACTGCAACCCAGTCCCTCCTTGTGAAATGGGGGCAAGGGGTTCAAGTGGGCTTGTTGATTATATACCTGGCTCCCTGCTATGTATCAACAGCCCTGCCTGAGCTGGCTGACGTGATAGCCGGGGTGGCGGTTGGAACCCCCAGACTTATGGTCTTGGGGGATTTCAACCTTCCATCAGCGGGCGAGACGTCGGCGGTAGCTCAGGAGTTNTTCTTCTTCTTCTTCTTCTTCTTCTTCTTCTTCTTCTTCTTCTTCTTCTTCTTCTTCTTCTTCTTCTTCTTCTTCTTCTTCTTCTTCTTCTTCTTCTTCTTCTTCTTCTTCTTCTTCTTCTTCTTCTTCTTCTTCTTCTTCTTCTTCTTCTTCTTCTTCTTCTTCTTCTCCTTCTCCTCCTCCTCCTTCTCCTTCTCCTTCTCCTTCTTCGTGTGCCATATCCATTATCGGACGTTGGCGATCATGTTGGCGATCCTGTTTTTATCAGCAGCCGCACAAAAAAGTGCTGCTGAGTTTTGTCCAAACCAATCCCTTAGATTTTGAAGCCACGATGTTCTTCTTCTGCCTGGACCTCGTTTGCCTTCAATCTTTTCCTGGAGGATTAAATGGAGTGTGCCGTATTTTTCTGGGTGTCGCATCACATGTCCGAAATATTCTAACTTTCATTTTTTAATTGTTTTGATGATTTCCCTTGGCTTTCCCAGGTGGTTTATCACCTCCTCATTTCTGATCTTGTCAACCCAGCTTATACGTAACAGCCGCCTGTCAATCCACATTTCAAATGCTTCTAGTCTCTTCAGGTGGCCTTCTGTCAGAGACCAACTCTCTACTCCATAGAGCAGGATAGAAAAAAATATAGCATCTGACAAGCCTCATTTTCAGTTTTAGGCTTATGTCGTGACTGCAGAAGACCTTTTTCATTTTGAAGAATGCTGTTTGGGCTTTTTCTATCCTTGTCTTTGAAGGTCCAGGGCAAAGGAATAAGGGGGGAGGGATGTCAACGAAAGACACAGAAAATCTGCCATTACAGTTTGACGTTTCTTCCTCCCCAGCATCAGCAATTCAATTTTTTTTCCCATCTGGGGTCCAGCTGAAGCCTAACTGAATCAAATTCCAAATGTGTACAGTTTCAGCGCAGTTCTTACATACAGGTACTCCTCGACGTACGACAGTTTGTTTAGTGACTGTTCAAATTTACAGCGGTACCAAAAAGTGACTTATGACCGTTTTTCACACCAAGGACTGTTGCAGCATCCCCATGGTCACGTGATCAAAACTTGGGACGCTTGGCAACTGAGTGACATCCTTTTGCAACCTTCTGATTGTCAACGCTGCTGACATTGGATGTTTTTGCTTTGACAACAGTTAGAGATGCAACCATTAATAATATAATAATAATAATAATAATAATAATAAAGTTGGAAGGGACCTTGGAGGTTATCAAGTCCAATCTCCTGCTCAGGCAGGAAACCCTATACCATTTTGGACAAATGGCTGTCCAGTCTCTTCTTAAAAACTTCCAGTGTTGGAGCATTCACCACTTCTGGAGGCAGGTTGTTCCACTGGTTAATTGTTCTAACTGTCAGGAAGTTTCTCCTTAGTTCTAGGTTGCTTCTCTCCTTTTCCATCCATTGCTTCTTGTCCTGCCTTCAGGCGCTTTGGAGAATAGCTTGACTCCCTCTTCTTTGGGGCAGCCCCTGAGATATTGGAACACTGCTATCATGTCCCCCCTTGTCCTTCTCTTCGTTAAACTAGACATACCCAAATCCAGCAACCGTTCCTCATATGTTTTAGCCTCCAATACCCTAATCATCTTTGTTGCTCTTCTCTGTACTCTTTCTAGAGTCTCAGCATCTTTTTTACATCGTGGTGACCAAAACTGGATGCAGTATTCCAAGTGTGGCCTTACCAAGGCATTGTAGAGTGGTATTAATACTTCGCGTGATCTTGATTCTATCCCTCTGTTAATGCAGCCCAGCACTGTGTTGGATTTTTTGGCAGCTGCAGCACACTGCTGGCTCATATTTAAGTGGTTGTCCACTAGGACTCTGAGATCCCTCTCACAGTTACTACTATTGAGCAAGGTACCCCCTATACTATACCTGTGCATTTGGTTTTTCTTGCCTAAATGTAGAACTTTACTTTTTTCACCATTGAATTTCATTTTGTTAGATAGTGCCCAGTGTTCAAGTCTGTCCAGATCCTTCTGTATCTTAAGCCTGTCTTCTGGAGTGTTGGCTATTCCTGCCAGCTTGGTGTCATCTGCAAATTTGATGAGTTCCCCATCTATCCCCTCGTCCAACTCGTTGATGAAGATATTGAAGAGCACTGGGCCCAGATCAGAGCCCTGGGGCACCCCACTATACACTTCCCTCCATGTAGATGCATGTAGATTCTTATGTTTTACTTTTAGAGTAGATGATGCTGGGGGGAGGAATGTGCATGAGGGTGTAGTCAGACATAATAATACTGGACCTAGTGTGGAATCAATGTTAATGAAATAAGAGATGATAAGAATTGGCGGGGCTGGGGAACTGGAGGGAGAGCCTGCATTTCAAGCTAATTGGGGAATGTGATTTATGACTGTCAATTAGAGGAGGGAATGGTGCTTTGATACTATGTGCTCAGGGGAGGGGAATTCAGTTTTTGGCTTCGGCTATGTAC
>NW_015388267.1:158909-160624 GCF_001527695.2 Protobothrops mucrosquamatus
TCCACACAGGAGGCCCAGATGTTCCCTCGCCCCCATCCTCTCTGCAATGAATATCTGCTGCAGTTCAAGAGTTGATTCAGCAAAGCCATCAGGAGTTTTGCTCAGCTGGCTGTAAATTGATTTCATCTGGAATTCTCTGTGTTGCCTGCCTTTTGTTTTCCCTCACATTTCTCTTTTCCCATTAGACTTTTTTTTTTTTTAGCTTCCTCAGTTTTATTTCTCACTTAAACCTTCCTGCCCTTGCACTGTTTTATAGATACTTCTCATGTTTCAAGCCTGTTTTGTGACTCTGGATTTCAGGAAAGGAGACTCAAAATCCATCTCCTTCTCTTTCCCCAGAGCTGTCCTGGGTAGAAAGGGTAGAATTCCCCAAATGGATAAATGGGATAGGTTACTTTTTGCGAGGGAGGTCACAGGTAACGATCACAAAATGCAAGCTAATGAAAAGACTTTTAAAAATGGGTAAAAACAGCGGAAGGCAGCAGAAAGTCAAGCAGAACGGCCACAGGCTAAGAACAACACCCTGGCTGTCCAATTAAATTTCCAGGTTATAAATGACCTATAACATCTAAAATAAACAATTTGATACCAAGCAAATTGGAACAGAATATGTGATAAACAGAAGAAAACTGCTTTTCAGATTCCACATCCACCTTGCCTCTAAAAATAAAAGCTCTAGCAAAAAAAAAAAGCTTTTAAAGATGATCTCAACATTCTGTGATGGAATGTAGTCTGGATTCCTAGAAGGGGGAAAGGCAGCAAAAATTTAGAGTGTCAACGCTGCTAACATTGGACATTCTTGCTTTGACAAAATATGAAGAGGCAGCCACTCTCTGTATAAGCTGTGTGGTACTTTTAGAGTTAAATTAGAAGATGCTGCTGGGAGGGTAGGAGAAAGAATGTGTGTGGGGATTAGTTAAGATAACTCAATTGTCTCACTTAGCAATGGAAATTTTGGGCTCAGTTGTGCTTGTACGTTGAGGACTATTAGTACTGTTGATCTTGGTCAAATATTCCCTGAAGCCTGAAATGTCAATTTCTAGATAAGATAGATAGATAAAACAGATAACCTTTATTGTCATTTTTTTTTACTGTGGGCACAACGGCACACATCAAAAATGAAATGTAGTTGCCCACTCTCAAAGTGAAACACATACATGACACACACCTAAACATACTATGTACAACTTATGCATAGACTCACCACCCCTACATATACATAGCAAATAAATATTAAATACTGTCCATCTTGAACATATAACAAAAAGTGATGGCGAACCTTTTAGAGACCGAGTGCCCAAACTGCAACCCAAAACCCACTTATGCATCGTCGTGTGCCGGATGGGTGTGGCCCATTGGCGGGGTGTGGCCCATTGGGTGGGCATGGCCAATTGGGTTGGCATGGCTGCGGTGGTAACGGCAGACTGGGTGGGACTAAAAAGTTCAATCAATCAATTCCAACTTTGCAAGATCTTTTTTTTTCCCACGAGAAGTTGAAATTTTTTTTTTTTTTTTTTTTATTCAATTTATATCCCGCCCTTCTCCTTACCGGACTCAGGGCGGCTAACAGCCTTATAAAACAATGCAACAATAAATACCTAATTTAAAACCAAATTAAAAAGAAATATTTGTTATGGCCTATATCATTAAAATTTCTCTTAAAAAACCCCACTAAAATTCCCTAGGCCAATCCCGCTTGTTGGAAGAGCCATGTC
>NW_015388267.1:161942-240109 GCF_001527695.2 Protobothrops mucrosquamatus
AAAAGGTTTTATAAAACCCAGCTGAAGGCCTAGGACTGGGGCGACGGCACGCGTGCCCACAGAGAGGGCTCTGAGTGCCGCCTCTGGCACCCGTGCCATAGGTTCGCCACCACTGATATAACGGAAGGAGGAAGCTTGAGAGTTCGCAAGGTTAATGCTGTATGGAATGAAACTCTGGCTGAATCTGGATGTTCTGCTACGGATACCACGAAGCCTCCTCCCAGAAGGTAACAAGGAAAACAGGTCGTGGAGAGGACACGTAGTGTCCCAGATAATCTTGCGGACCCTGCTATGTCTATGCATTGAAAGTTTTAATTTCATTGGTTAACAAGCCCAGAGCAAGGGCTGCTTAAGCTGTCCATTTAGCAATCGGGAGAAAATGTAAGTAACATGATAGGAGCAAAGGATCACTTCTGCTTTTTTAAAACTGCAGGCATCTTTATGCAAAAGGATCGCTATTTAAAGCTGTTTATGCTCCCGTCTTGCTCACTGCAGGAGCCAGGAGTGTTTTGTCCACGTGTTGCTTTGTAAATCTCTCCTGGGAGATGATGGATCTTCCCAAGACAAAGGGTTCCTGCTGAAAGAACTAATAATATTAATGTTTTAACAAGGTTTGGGTAATTTGTGATTTTGCTTGGCTGTGGCTTAGCCTTGAGCTAAGTATTGTGGGCTTGCAAACCACAATTTGTCATTTACCGAGCAGAGCGTATGCAGCTAGTTGTAGTTTATCTAATCGACCGTGAGTAATCAAATCAAGATTTGAAGTGTTGTAGAGATTCAGCCAATGTTTGACTGGTATTTAACAGGGCAACCCAAATAATTTTTTCCAGTCGTTCAAAAGCCTTGCCAAGGAATGAGAACAAAAGTGACTAAAACCTCCAAAATCAAAAGAATGGCTATATAAGTACCTGTTTTTTCAAACTTTGGTGCATTCATTACTCTGTCTAGAGACTCTAGACCAGGGTTTCTCAACTTGGCCACTTCAAGAGGTGTGAATTTCAACACCCAGAATTCCCCAGCCAGCCAGCCATGCTGGTGGGGAATTCTGGGAGTTGAAGTCCATGCCTCTTAAAGAAGTCAGGATGACTCAGAAGAGTATAATAAAATGTATTATGTGCATGCAATAAACTGCAATAAATTCATTGGAAGCATTAACGTTTAGTACAGTGGTTCTCAACCTTTTTAATGCCGTGACCCCAACCGGTCGTACGTCGAGGACTAAACCGGTCGTAAGTTGAGGACTAAACCGGTCGTAAGTCGAAGACTAAACTGGTCGTAAGTCGAGGACTACCCAACTGGTCGTAAGTCGAGGACTTTCCCTGCCCGGGAGTGCCGCACATGTGTGGTTCCGCCCCCTGTGCCGGCCGAGGCGTAGCTGGCAAGCGGCAGAGACGGAGCAGGCCGACCACCAGCTGGCCCAGCCCAAGGGAGGTAAGACACCCGCCGGAAAAGGGGGAAAAAAATGGCAGACAAAAAAAAAGGCGGACAAAAAAAATGGCGGACAGCCTTGCTTGGCGACCCCCATGAAATGGTCGATCGACCCCAAATGGGGTCCCGACCCACAGGTTGAGAACCACTGGTTTAGTAGATGTAAGATTAGTCATATTTTTAACACACAGTCCTCACTTAAATCTGCTGATGTGATGCTGCTGTTGGGAAGTGGGTTGGAATTTGACTGGGGATACTCTACAGGTAGTCCTTGACTTACAACCACTCCTTTAGTGACCGTTTAAAGTTACGACAGTCCTGGAAAAAGTGACATGACCGTTTTTCACACTTACGACCGTTGCAGCATCCCCATGGTCACGTGATTGAAATTCGGGCACTTGGCAACTGGTTCACATTTATGAACAGTTGCAGTGTCCTGGGATCATGTGATCATTTTTTGTGACCCTGTGACAAGAAAGGCTGGGGAAGTCAGATTCACTTCACAACTGTGTGACTAACTCAACAAGAAGGTGGTAAAATGGGACAAACTTCACTTAATAACTATCATGTTTAGCAACAGAAATTGTGGACTCCGTTGCGATCCTCAGTTGAGGATTACCTGCACCAGGTTTCCCTACCTTCTTGTTGGCTGTCTTGTTCAAGTAATAATCTCGTGATGGTAGAAATAGGCCGGACTGATCCACCTGTCACAGGTAAAAAAAGAATAAGTTCAATCCATAAGTCAGACTGTCCTTCTACTGCCTTGTATTCTTCTATAAAACAGCCAGAAAAAGCATCCCGTTCCTAGGTCCCGATAGCTACATAAGAAAGGGGCATTACAAGTAGTCCTTGTAAACATATAAGGAACGGTTGCTGGAATTGGGTATGTCCAGTTTAATGAAGAGAAGGACAAGGGAGGCAGGTTGTTCCACTGGTTAATTGTTCTAACTGTCAGGAAGTTTCTCCTTAGTTCTAAGTTGCTTCTCTCCTTGATCAGTTTCCATCCGTTGCTTCTCGTCCTGCCTTCAGGCGCTTTGGAGAACAGCTTGACTCCCTCTTCTTTATGGCAGCCCCTGAGATATTGGAACACTGCTATCATGTCCCCCCTCCTCCTTCTCTTCATTAAACTAGACATACCCAATTCCAGCAGCCGTTCCTTATATGCTTTACCCTCCAGTCCCCTAATCATCTTTGTTGCTCTTCTCTGTACTCTTTCTAGAGTCTCAGCATCTTTTTTACATCGTGGTGACCAAAACTGGATGCAGTATTCCAAGTGTGGCCTTACTAAGGCATTGTAAAGTGGTATTAATACTTCACTTATAGTCTAGCACATCTTCAAATCCCCATTCCTAATTGAAATTATAGAGCAGGGGGTGTTCAAACGTGACAACGTTAAGACTTGTGGATTTCAACTCCCAGAATTCCCTAGCCATTCACGCTGGCAGGAGAATTCTGGGATTTGAAGCCCACAACTCTTAACGTTGCCAAGTTTGGACCACCACCCCACCCCCGTTACAAAGGTTAAGAACACTGGTCTACTCACAGTACTGTAAATCTGATGAGATCAAGCGGAAAGGGATGAGAGCCATTCCCTCTGTAAATCATGCAGACTTGCTATTGCAACAGGTGGTAAGACAGGGTTACCTGGATGATGTTGCTATTGGAGCTTTTGGAATCAGGTCCCACGAAAACAGTGAAGAACGGAGAAGCGCGATATGTTGCAGAGACCAATTTGAAGACGTCCATGAAGTTGGTCTGGTTCCAGGAGCCAGTGACATTCCAGCCACCAATCTGAGAAGGAAGCAGGTTTAAATTTTAAAATCACAGAACACTCGTGGCTTTTGTTAAAATCCATTTTAATCCATTGCAGCCAGAAGTAAAGTCATAGGAGAAAAAAAAAAGTCAAGTCAAGTCAAGTGAAGTCATACACTCTAGAAAGAGTACAGAGAAGAGCAACAAAGATGATTAGGGGACTGGGGGCTAAAACATATAAGGAATGGTTGCTGGAATTGGGTATGTCTAGTTTAATGAAGAGAAGGACGAGGGGGGACATGATAGCAGCCTTCCAATATCTCAGGGGCTGCCACAAAGAAGAGGGAGTCAAGCTATTCTCCGCAACGTCCGAAGGCAGAACAAGAAGCAACGGATGGAAACTAATCAAGGAGAGAAGCAACCTAGAACTAAGGAGAAATTTCCTGACAGTAAGAACAATTAACCAGTGGAACAACCTGCCTCCAGAAGCGGTGAATGCTCCAACACTGGAAGTTTTAAAGAAGAGACTGGACAGTCATTTGTCTGAAATGGTATAGGATCTCCTGCCTGAACAGGAGGTTGGACTAGATGACCTCCAAGGTCCCTTCCAACTTTGTTATTCTGTTATTCATGCATGGATGCTTGAAATGTTTTCTGTCCTGTGTACCAGGAATCCACATTTTATTTGATATTTATGTTCTCTTTAGTGTTTGCTCATATTTTCAAACTCTTTCCTGGAATCTTAAAATGTAAGAACCCAGGCAGGGTCTAGGAAATGTTCAGATCCTCAAGACTGCTTAGTCTTATTNTGAATGAAAGCTTTAGTGTAATTTTGTGTTTTCCGTTCTGGATTTAAAATGAAGGGTTTTTTTTTTCTCCCTTTATATATAATATTTGAGTAATTTTTAAAGTTTGCAAAATATCCAAAACTAGAAAAAAGTGTTTTCTCTCTTCAGGGTTAAAAAAAATTGAAATAATATAGGGAATTCTTTTAATATAACTTATGACAGCTTATAAAGATTAATGAATAAACAGAAGCATATACTATTCCCCATAGCAAGAAGAAGCAGAGATTGTTAAAGTGACTCTTGTATCCAAAGAAGGCAATATATTTAATTTTGTTTCTATTTGGCAATAGCTTACGGATTTTGTGCTTACAATGGGAAACAAAATGAAAATTTGATTTTGTTTTTGCTGATTAGATAGATTTGTTGCTATAGAAATGGCTAGTATATTGTTGTTGTTGTTGTTAGTTGCAAAGTCGTGTCCAACCCATCGCAACCCCATGGACAACGTTCCTCCAGGCCTTCCTGTCCTCTGGAGTCCATTTAAGCTCACGCCTACTGCTTCAGTGACTCCATCCAGCCACCTCATTCTCTGTCGTCCCTTTCTTCTGTTGCCCTCCATCTTTCCCAGCATGAGGCTCTTCTCCAGTGAGTCCTTCCTTCTCATTAGGTGGCCAAAGTACTTGAGTTTCAACTTCAGGATCTGGCCTTCTAAAGAGCAGTCAGGGTTGATCTCCTCTAGGACTGACCGGTTTGATGGCCTTGTAGTCCAGGGGACTCGCAGGCGTCTTCTCCAGCACCAGAGTTCAAAGGCCTCCATTCTTTGGCGCTCAGCCTTTCTTATGGTCCAACTAGTATATACTGTTGTGTAAAAGTAAAAAGTTGAGGTTGTCTTCTACTGTGCTAAAGAGTTGGAAGTTGATGCCTTTTTCTTTCTTTTTCCCTCTTCGCGTCATATTTTGTCTCTAACTTATGTAATAGATTATCGGAATCAATCAATCAATTTATTATTACAGCCAAAGGCCAAAACATAATTTTTTTTCTCCCCCCCCCCCAGTTTTCTATTTTTAAAATTTCTCTTCGTATTTTATACTTTGATAAATTAATAATAATGTACTATAACAAAAAAGACAGCTAGTTTTATGTCTGATACTCTTCTATCTCTTGGCATGATCGTAGTCAGATTTTTGCTGAATATTCTCACAAGCCCAGAATTGGGAATACAATCTTGGAATTGTCCTTGAAGGAAAACGAACTCGTGATCATCCTGTCGCCAGACAACCTGCTTTTTCTAAGTTTCAATATGATCAAAATGGTCAGGAAGGCCCAAATCTCCCATAAAAAGTTCCACTAAAAATTCAATTAAGGTTTAAGTTTCAGGATAAGGCACAGGTGCTTTTAGCTTGTTAAATTAATCCCAGGTGCACCCCCAGGGCAAGGCAAAAGGTAGAAATATTGTAGCTAAAAATGTATTGCTGAAAAGAGAAGTACATGTTACTCCTGGACCTACGAGTGGTCATTTAGTGACGGTTCCAAGGTACAACAGATCCCCCCCAAAATACTTACAACCTGGATGCAAAGTTTTGAGACACACACACACACACACACACACACACACACGCTGGTTGGATCTGATTAAGAAGAAACTTTGCCCTCCACAGGCTGTATAGAATTGGTCCAATTCTACCCAGATTGGAGCCAGATCTTCCTTGAATATGTGAATTAATAAAACATCAAGTGACTAGCCATGGGCATAAGTCAGATTCTCCTCAAGAGAATGTGAGCAAAATGCTTTTAATATTCAAAACACTTCATAACTATTCCTAAGCAGGCTCCTTTTATGAGCCGCGGCGTATTGTACTTAGACAATGCATCTACCTACAATTCCTGCTTGCGGAAAAAAAAATCCCTGAGAAGAGGTTGAAATAATATAGGAGTATAATATGGACGTTTGTTTAGCGTCCAGTGTCAAAGTAATTTGCATTCTTCAGCAGTCTACTGTGAGCCACAGGCCACCCTGAATAAAAATCTGTTCACATCAGATTTCCTCTTCATGACTTTCCTTCTTCTTTCTCCTAATCACGAGAGCAGGGGGGTTTAGTAGGAGCTAGAGCAGGGGTGCTCAATCTTGCAACTTTAAGACTTGGGGGCTTCAACGCCCAGAATTCTCCAGCCAACATGCCTGGATGGGGAATTCTGGGAGTTGAAGTCCACAAGTCTTAAAGTCGGCAAAATTTGGCACCCCTGAGCTAGGGAACCTTCCAACATCAAGGAAATCCATCAGCCTACCCAATTCTATACCAGTGATGGCGAACCTTTTAGAGACCGAGTGCCCAAAAACTAGCCCCACCCCCGCTCCACCCCCCTGCTCCGCTCCCGCTCTGTCCCCCATCCCCTGCCCCACCTGCCCACAGGACCACTCACTGCCTCCAGGGCCCGCTGCGGATCGCCCAGGCAGCCCAGCAGCGCTATGGCGGCCACACCCTCTGCCCGCGCCCTGCAGCATCAACTGTGCACGATGGGGTGTGAGGGCAGAGTGTCTACGCTGCCTGGCTGCCATGTCCTTGGCTGTGCTGCTCTGCGTGGGCCATGCTCAGGGTTGACTCTCCTTCAGGGGGGCTGCTGGAGAGGAGTGGGTCACGGAGGGAGGCAAGGCTGGGGCAATGGCACATGTGCCCACAGAGAGGGCTCCGAGTGCTGCCTCTGGCACTCGTGCCGTAGGTTCGCCACCACTGTTCTATACTGTCCTATGTGAGGATATGTCTCCTCACTCTCTGAACGCCTGGACCCAGAGGATGACCAATCCATTAGTATCATAGCTTCTCCACCATCTGGAAATAGGATAGGATAGGATAGGATAGGATAGGATTAAATAGAACAGAATAGCAGAGCTGGAAGGGACCTTGGAGGTCTTCTAGTCCAACCCCCTGCTCAGGCAGGAAACCCTATACCAGGGGTAGGCAACCTCGGCTCTTTTATGACTCATGGACTTCAACTCCCAGAATTCCTGAGTCAGCTATGGGAGTTGAAGTCCATGAGTCATAAAAGAGCTGAGCTTGCCTACCCCTGCCCTATACCATTTCGGACAAATGGCCGTCCAGTCTCTTCTTAAAAACTTCTAGTATTGGAGTATTCACAGCTTCTGGAGGCAGGTTGTTCCACTGATTAATTGTTCTCACTGTCAGGAAATTTCTCCTTAGTTCTAGGTTGCTTCTCTCCTTGGTTAGTTTCCATCCGTTGCTTCTTGTCCTGCCTTCAGGTGCAGGACTAATCTAAGTCTTCAGAAACAGCTATCTTAAAAGGTCAGCCTTAATCCAGGGCAAAGCTGGGGATTGCCCAACCTCACCAATGTTAAAGTGACTGTTGGACACAAATAGTTGCAGCCTGAGGCAACCCAGCGTGTAAACCACTGGGGCAGAGCTCTCCAGGGTGCTGAAAGTATATATTCCTCTTGAGAATAAGACCATGTTTGTGCTTTTTCAATTCTCCGGTTGAATTGACCTGAGCCACTTGATGTGATGACTGAATTAATGTATTTCTGGATCCACGCAGAATACTGAACCTTAAATTAACCAAATGGCCTGGCTTCCTGCAGCATAATAAAGCAGAAGAAAAAAAAAAGAAGAAGTTAAGACTAAGCCAGCTGAGCTACCATTAGGAGAATGGAGTTGCCAGGTCCTTGTTGACCTAAATTAAGCATGCTGGGTGAACACAGGCAATAAGGAGCAAGAACTGATTGGCCCTCACTTTCTGCATCAAACCCTTCCAACCTTCCCAACAACACCTGCTGTGCCCCATTGACTCCGGAACTCACCTTCTCGATCAGATCAATCAGCGGCTGAGACCCCAGTTCCTCAATCTTCTGTTCTCTGAGGCAGGATAAGTAATAGCGCTGTGTCTTCCTTTCAGCCTCACTGCTGGAGTTAAAAGTGGCATTTTCTGGAGAGAGGAGCACATGGGGAGGGGTCAAGGAAGGGTTGGACAGCTGGACAAATTGAGTCAGAGACAGGGATGCGGCCGTCTCAAGGAATATGGCTAAAGATTGCATTTCCAATTAGTCCTCGATTTACAGCCACAACTGAGCCCCAAATTTCCATTGATAAGTGAGACAGTTGCTAAGTGGGCTTTGCCCCATTATGCGACCTTTCCTGCCCACAATTGTTAAGTGAATCCATGCAGTTGTGAAGTTAGCAACATGGTTGTAAAGTGAATTTGGCTTCCCCATTGACTTTGCTTGTCAGAAGGTTGCAAAAGGTGATCACATGACTCTGGGGCTCTGCAGCTGTCATAAATACAAGTTGCCAGACCACGGGGATGCTGCAATGGTCATAAGTGTGAAAAACAATCATAAGTCACTTTTTTCAGTGCTGTTGTAACTCTGAAGGGTCACTAAATGAATGGTTGGAGTCCTTGACTTTCCAAGACTTATTTAGTGACCATTCAAAGTTACAACAGCCCTGGAAAAAATAACTTACGACCGGTTCTCATACTTATGACTACTGCACCACCCCTCACGCTCATGTGAACAAACTTTGGGCAGTTAGCAACCGGTATGTATTTATGAAGTTTAGTCACGTGATCACCATTTGTGACCTTCCCCACCGGCTTCCAACAAGCAAAGTCAATGGAGAAAGTTGGATTCACTTAACAACTTCAGCCTTTAATTAAGCACTTATGGCCAAAAAGGCCACAAAATCAGGCACAACTCACTTAATGACCGCCTTGCTTAGCAATGGAAATTCTGGTCCCAACTATGGTCGTTAAGTTGAAGACCACCTATAATTGGAAGCAGATTAACAGCCCATCAAGGCAACTCATCAACTTTCCTGACCATGAAAAGCCCTCAATATGTAAGATCCAATGCCCATTGTTAAGATATTTAAACTAATAGTTGGAGCAGTGGGATTGTGCAGTGAGCCAGAACACTGTGTGTTGATTAGTTGATTGGTTGGAGTGTGCTGGCTCCTTCGTGAGGCAATCTGCGCTGTGATTGGTTGCTGTGGGGGTGGAGGAGGTGTTTCCTTTTTTCCCCGCCTTTTTTTTCTGTGTGCCCTGTGTGCTCTGTGATTTACCTCATGATGCTCCTGTTTGCCTGACTATCTTATTGGCTGTAAATATAGATGTAAAATATATTTATTTATATAAAACTCCAATTTCCTGTTGGGATCTCTGACTTCATTTGGACACCTGCTGTGCAATTCCCTGACTATGAAAAGCCCTCAGAATATAAGATCCAATGCTCATTGTTAAGATATTTAAATTTAGTAACTGGAGCAGTGAAGGGTTGTGCAGCGAGCCAGAATCCACAGTTATAGCTGATTGGTTGAAGAGTGCTGGCTTCTGCATGAGGCCATCTGTAATTGGTTGCTGGGGGTGCGAAAGGGGAGTTTCCCTTTTTTCCCGCCTTTTTTCTTCTGTGTGCCGTGTTTGCTCTGTGATTTACCTCACGATGCTCCTGTTTGCCTGACTATCTTGTTGGCTGTAAATACAGATGTAAAATATATTTATTTATGTCAAACTACAAGTTTATGTCGGCGTCTCTGACTTCACTTGGATGCCGGCTGCGCAATTCCCTGACCGTGAAAAGCCCTCTATCTTATAAGATCCAATGCCCATATTTTCCTCAGTCTAAATTTAGCCTTGCACTTCTCATCCTCCGAGGAGAAAACAGTTGTGCTGGCCTTCTCCATGTACTTTCCTGCCTTCAACTCAAGACCCTTCTTTTCTTCCCAATGCTCCAGCTCTGAGGTGTCAAATGTTGGCCGTTATCTTCAGTTTCTTTAGCCACACGGATTCAGAACCTGCTTCTTTTGCTCAAGCTAAGAATCAGGGAGGGAGAAACCTCCTCCGATGGCTGTCTGTGGGCAGCCACATCTTACCCAACAGGTGCTTCATGATGGCCTGGTTTTGGTCCCAAATACTGTTGAAGGTACTCCACTTGGAGCGCCCATCTGGGAGTGGGTTCCGCTTGATCCATCCCCCACAGGCATACTGGTAAAAATCGTCACAGGGCTTGACGTCCGGATCCAAAGCTTCCAAGATCTTACCAGCTACAATGACGCAGGCTTCGGTAAGGCATGTTGTATGTAAGGGATCTAGAAGAAACACACGGAGATGATATCTATGGAGATTTTTTAGTCATCCAAGTCATAGTTAATCCAAAGGTGCTTTTTCACGAGGCAACTGGACTTTCAACTTGAAGAAGCTTCTTGGATGAGCTGAAGAAGCTTCTTGAGCTGAAGAAGCTTCTTGGATGAGAAGCGAAATGTCTTCAAAGAAAAATAAGGAAGTCCAGTTGCCTCATGAAAATGCCCTTTGGGATAACATGGAGATTATGGTTCACCAAAGCAAGAGTAACTGGCTGGATTTGGAAACTACGCTAAAGCAAAGTTGATGAAACCGCATGATTACTGTATTTGGAAATACAAGTAGTCGTCGACTTATGACCACAATTGAGCCCAAAATTTCTGTTGTTAAGTGAGATATTTGTTAAATGAGTTTTTGCCCCATTTTACGACCTTTCTTGCCACACTTGTTGTGAATTAAAGCAGTTGATAAGTTACTAACCCGGTTGTTAAGTGAATCTGGCTTCCCTCATTGACTTTGCTTGGTCAGAAGGTCGCAAAAGGGGATCACGTGACCCTGGGACACTGCAACCGTCATAAATATGAATCAGTTGTCAAGCATCCGAATTTTGATCACATGATCATGGGGATGCTGCAAAGGTCGTAACTGTGAAAAATGGTCATAAGTCAGGTTTTTTCAGCGCTGTTGTAACTTTGAACGGTCACTAAATGAACTGTTGTAAGTGGAGGACTTCCTGTAGAGTCTGAAAACCAAAGAGAGGGAGCCATTTGTGGCCTTATACCATTTTAAACAAAGTCTGTCAATATATTTGCAGCATTAAATAAGTAAAAATGCCCAAGGGGAGACCAAACTTTTGTTAACCAAGAAGCCTCTGTTTTGAGAACTCCTAACTGACCATGATCAAACATCAGTGTCTTAAGAGACAGACAGAATTTCAAGATGAACAAAGAAGCCTGATGCAAAAGCCAACAACTGAAATTGATGCCACCTTAAGAGACGCCATAAAAGACTTGACTCTAAGGGTTTTTTTGTCTAATGTGTACGTATGTTAACCCATAGTGTGTAGCCACAGTATTATTGTTTATCCCCTTTATTATTTTTTATTTCCCCATTATATGGGCTGTACACTTTAGGCTAATTATTATTATTATATTCTGTTGTTTTCCAGGTACGCTGAGTTCTTCTCTACCAGAGGCAAATTTCTTGTGTGTCTAACCACACTTGGCCAAATAAATAAACCGAGTTACTTGTTTATATGTATATAAACAAGTAAATTACAGACACAATTTAAAATGTCCACAAACTGACAAACAGCGGATAAACTTAGCACTAAAGAAACGCAAAGACTGCTTATTTGCCCAGTGATATTGTGCTGCACAGAATCAGCTAGCTTCTTTATTCATTAATTACTAGGAACTGTCTTTCAGCTTCTTGGAGGAGAAACAAACCATCCTTTGTTAGCATATGCTTCAAAAATCCAGCAATCGCTCTGGCTTTCGGTAGAGATATGAAACCCTTTACAATATAAACGCTTCAGGGATTTTCACAAGCAGAAAGACAGACACAGATGGTGGGGGCAGGCTGCTTTGTTGTATAAAAAAGGAAGGCCAGAGAATAGTAATAGCACTTAGACTTATACAGGTAGTCCTTGACTTACGGCCACAACTGAGCTCAAAATTTCTACCGCTAACCAAGACATCTGTCAAGCAAATTTTGCCCCAATTTACAACCCTTCTCGCTGTACTTGTTAAGTGAATTATTGCAGTTGTTAGGTTAGTAACATGGTTGTTAAGTGAATCTGGCTTCCCCCATTGGCTTTGCTTGTCAGAAAGTCGCAAAAGGGGATCACATGACCCCGGGACACTGTAACCGTCATAAATATGAGTCAGTTGCCAAGCGTCTGAATTTTGCTCATGTGACTATGGGGATGTTCCAAGTGTGAAAAACGGTCCTAAGTCATTTTTTTTTCCAGTGCTGTTGTAACTAAGCGAACTGTTATAAATTGAGGACTACCTGTAGGCCACTCCATAGTGTTTTTACAGCACTCTTTGAGTGGTTTATAAATATCAGCATATTGCTCCCAACCAACTGGGTCTTCATTTTACCGACCTCAGAAGGATGGAAAGCTGAGTCAACCTTGAGCTGGTCAGGATCGAACTCCAGGCTGGGGCCAGAGTCAGCCTGCAATGCTCCATTCTAACCACTGCGCCACAACTGTTAGTAATAAAAGAGTCTGTCCCTGAAAAC
This sequence comes from Protobothrops mucrosquamatus, assembly GCF_001527695.2. NCBI lineage: Eukaryota > Metazoa > Chordata > Lepidosauria > Squamata > Viperidae > Protobothrops > Protobothrops mucrosquamatus. The sequence goes on from NW_015388267.1 coordinate 174,242, forward strand.
TGGGCTACTGGGGCTAAGCAAAAAAATTGAACCATGGTTAGCTTTCAAGATACCTTTAGGTCAGGGATAGGCAACCTGGGCTCTTTTATGATTCGTGGACTTCAACTCCCAGAATTCCTGAGCCAGCCACGCTGAAGGGAAAGGGAGAGGTTTCCAAGCTGAGCCATGCTGGCTCAGGAATTCTGGGAGTTGAAGTCCACGAGTCATAAAGCGGCCTAGGCCTAGGCCAGAGGTAGGCAACCTTGGCTCTTTTATGACTTGTGGACTTCAACTCCCAGAATTCCTGAGCCAGCCACGCTGAGGGGAAAGGGAGAGGTTTCCAAGCTGACTGGGAGTTGAAGTCCACAAGTCATAAAAGAGCCAAGGTTGCCTACCCCTGCTTTAGGTAGTTGATGAAATCAGAACATTTTCAAAGGAAACCTTCAAACGTATCCTATTCCGTGCCTCTTTATTACCATCTTTGCAAACACATAGACGCCTTGGGAATATCTCTAAAACGTTCAAAACTTAGCACAGGTCCCACAAAATAGGAGAAAGCCCCACGCCCCCTTTATAAAAAGATGAGAGAAGGACAATTGAATAGTTTGTAATGTTTTGTACTCAAATATATAAATACTTATATTGATATATTTGTAATTGTTTTGATATTCCTGTGTTTTATTGTATAGCAAGCCATTCAGAGTCACCTCGACCTGCAAGATGGGCAGCCTAGAAATTTAATAAGTAAATAAATCTGAATTTAAAGCACTTATTACCACTAACAGGAGCACAAGAAGGGGGTATTATTATGCAGGTCCTTGGATGACAGGCGTAATGGGGATCACATGATCCCAGGACAAGGCAAGCGTCATAAACAAGAGCCAGTTGCCAAGTGCCTGAATTTGGATCACATGACCTTGGGGGGGCTTCTATGGTCATAAGTATGGAAAACAGTCGTAAGTCACTTTTAGTAAGGTGACCAACTTTTTTACAATGAGGAGGAGGACACAAATAAATTGAAGAACAAAAAGTGAGTCTAATGTGTGTGTGTGTGCCGTGTCGTGTTTCGGTAAGAAGTAAACAAAGCCACTTGCGTGCGGCGCACTCTTGCGCGCGACGCACTCTCTCAAAACAATTCTCCTGTGCAGAGCACATGCGTCTCATAATCGCGTCTCGCCGCACTGTACCGAGCCTTGACGAATCGTCATGTCAAATACAAATACGTCACATCACACGCAACGGATCGGATCGGTATCGATCGAATACGGAGATTTACAGATTAGTCTTCAAATATCGAAAAGGAGGACATGTAGGAGGACACTTTTCGAGAGAGGACAGAACTTACAAAAGAAGGACTGTCCTCCCTAAAGGAGGATGATTGGTCACCTTACTTTTAGTGCTGTTGTCTACGGTCACTAAACATGGTTTTAAGGGGGGAGTCCTCGGTGCTCTCTGAGCTTGCTTGTTTTCTTGCAGACGTTTCATTACCTTAACTACGTAATATCAGCAGTGGGAGGGTTACCTGCATAACCATAAGCCACAGCTCAGATGGAAAGGAAGAGGGGTGCTGTGAAGGCACAACAGAAGCTTCTTGAAAGAAACAACATGTGAACGAACAACTTCTGAAGCCACATTTTGTCTCCTAAACAGCCCCCCTCTCCTGCTCCTGGTGAGGGAGGGTGAATATGTTAGAGCGAAAGGGATGTTTTTGTGTGTGTGTGTGTGTGTGTATACACACGTGTGAAAGAGCTTAAGCAGAACTTGGCTAGGTTGTGCTCAATACAGCCAGGGGCCTAACAAAGAATTCTTTGTGTGCCGTCTTGTCATTAAGTGTGGATTACCCATCTTTGATGGCTGGGAGGCTATTGTCTCACTTGAAAACGGTTGTGAGTGTGTCCCTCACACTGGTTCCCAGCCAGCTCGAAAAGGTCTCTTGAAAGCCGTTTCCTGAGCCCTGAAGCACAGCAGGTGGGGGAGAGCGAGTTACGGAGGGCCTCAACGGAAGCCCCAAGGAGACAGGCAGATATTCTGTTTGCAGCATTTTGCTTTTCCCTGCCTACGGCTCTGAGACGCTCTTTTGCTACATTGCAAATGGAGGCTTCACATTACGCCATCAGCAACAGCAGCCCTGGCCAAGATCTGATAGAAAAGGAGCATACAGGTAGTCCTCGACTTATAACACTTCATTTAGTGACCGTTTGAAGTTATAAAAGCATTGGAAAAAGTCACTTGCGGCTGTTGTTCACACGGCCGTCGCAGCATCCCCACGGTCACGCGATCAAAATTCAGACACTTGGCAACTGGTTCATATGTATGACGGCTGCACCGTCCTGGGGGGGTAACGTGATCCTCTTTTGCGACCTTCAGACAAGCAAAGTCAAAGGAGAAGTTGGACTCGCTTAACAACTACGTTGCTAACTTAACAGCTGTAGTGATTCACTTAACGACGGTGGCAAGAAAGGTTGTAAAACGGGACAAAACTCGGCTGACCCACAGAAATTTGATAATTGTGGCCCTCAGTCAAGGACTAGCTGCACTTCTCTGTAATCAACAGGTCATTTCACCGACGCACAGATCGGGTCAGCTGAACGGAATCTACCAATGGGAGACGCTTCCAAGTCTTTTTCGTTCCGCACCTTCCCTGCTCTGGTACTTTCCTTCTAAGCAGGATCAGAATATTTGGGTGCCCTGGATGCTCCGGTCTGAAGGAGATACAGGTAGTCCTCCACTTATGACCACAACTGAGCCCAAAATTTCCATTGCTAAGCGAGACAGCGGTGAAGTGATTTTTGCCCCACTTTACGACTTTTCTTGCCGCAGTTGTTCAGTGAATTCATGCGATTGTTAAATCAGCAACACGGTTCTTACGTGAATCTGGCTGCCCCATTGACTTTGCTTGTCCGACGGTCGCAAAGGGGGATCACGCGGCCCCAGGGCTCTGTAACTGTCATAAATAGGAGTTGCCAAGCATCTGAATATTTGATCATGTGGTCATGGGGACGCTGCAAAGTGTGAACAGTGGTCATAAGCAACCGAGAACTAAGGAGAAACTTCCTGACAGTTAGAAGAATTAACCAGTGGAACAACCTGCCTTCAGAAGCGGTGAATGCGCCAACACTGGAAGTTTTTAAGAAGAGACTGGACAGCCATTTGTCCGAAATAGTATAGGGCAGACATGTCAAACACAAGGGCCGGGGGCCGGATGCGGCCCGCAAAGTGGTTTCATGTGGCCCCCGAAGCCATCCTGGAAACAGTGAGGGAACGGCCCCCTCTGCCTTGGCCCTGGCCCAGGCCGGCCGGGAGCCAATGTACAATTTTGTGGTGGCCATCTATGCTGAAACACATTCAGTCTTAGCTCCATAAGCCCCCCCCCCCGCATGGCCTGAGAGGAACAGTGAGGCTCCACCAGTGGACCATGCTTTGGCACTTGCCCTGTTCCCACCCTCTTCTGCCAGAGACCCTCAGATCTATCCCACTCCTGCCCAGGCCCCCACAGCCCCCCTTGACACGAACGATGTAGAGATGGCCACACCCACTCCATCCACGCCCACCCAGTAGGCCACACCCACCCGGCCCCGAAGGGCAACCGCAATGCTGATGCAGCCCTCAATGAAATTGAGTTTGACACCACTGGTATAGGGTTTCCTGCCTGAGGAGAGGGTTGGACTAGATGACCTCCAAGGTCCCTTCCAACTTTACTATTATTATTATTATTATGGATCATCGCACAGTCAGCCAGATGTTCAGACTGGATTTGGCATTTTGTCTACCTATCGAGTCCTTACCCAGGACCTGGGATAGGCAGATGTGGATGTTTGATGGTATTACAGATCTCGTCGCAGGATGGAAGCAGTTCCTAGTAAGGCCGCCTTTTGCAGTTGACTAATGGCGAATTTGTCAATGCCGATGATGGTGTTCAAGTGGTGCTCCAGTTGTTTTGGGATTGCACCCAAGGCACCTGTTACTATTGGTACTACCTTTGCTTGCTTTTGCCACAGTCTTTCTATTTCTTTTTGCCACAGTCTTTCTATTTCTTTATTATTATTATTATTATTATTATTATTATTATTATTATTATTATTATTATTATTATTATTATTATTATTATTACTATAAGGCGCTTTTTTCAGTGCAGGTAACTAAACGCATGGTTGTTAAGTCCAGGGCTGCCTGCAGAAGGGAGAATAAGGTCCATGGGAAGGTGGCCAACCCTGCCGCTGGCCTTGACGTACCTTTACTATACTGGATGGCCATGGCTATGATTGTACTCAGAAGCAGAACAGCCACAAAGAGGGAAATCACCCAGAAGACCAACTTCAGCTGGATTTGGGAGCCAAGGCGACTCAGGAAGAGGCCATCCCCTTTTCGGAAGCCCACCTGGAAAGCCGAAGAAGCAAGCGACAAGAAGCAAAGAGGAAACAGAAAAGAAACGGGAGATGGGATACATTAAAGTACCAGTCTACTAACAGGCTTCAGGGTTTCTCAACCTTAGCAGCTTTAAGACGAATGGACTTCAACTCCCAGAATTCCCCACCCCTCTTAAAGTTGCCCAGGTTGAGAAACACTGACATACTTCATTCCCCACGCTAAGCTATGGTTTGTTTGTTTTTCCATCACTGTTGGACTGAAATGTTCTGGATTTAAATTTAAATTTAAAGCTGTGTTCTCCCAATATATTCAGTCCAAACACATAACTGGTAATCGGAGGTCTGAATAACAGGCTAAACCATGGGTAGGCAACCTTGGCTCTTTTATGACTCGTGGACTTCAACTCCCAGAATTCCTGAGTCAGCATGGCTCAGCTTGGAAACCTCTCTTTTCCCTTAGCATGGCTGGCTCAGGAATTCTGGGAGTTGAAGTCCACGAGTCATAAAAGAGCCAAGGTTGCCTACCCCTGGGCTAAACCAAGCATGAAACAAGCTTTATTAGGGCTTCTTAAGACCTAGAAACCCAATCAGAGATTAACATGGTACAGGTAGTCCTCAACTTATACAACCATTTGCTTAGTGACTGTTTGAAGTTACAATAGCAATGAAAAAAACGGACTTATGACCATTGTCAAACTTACACCCACGGCAGCATACCCGTGGTCACATGATCAAAATTCAAGTGTTTGGCAACTGGCATGTATTTATGACTGTTGTACTGTCCCGGGGTCATGTGATCACCACGGGTGACCTTTCCAACCGGCTTTGGGCAAGCAAAAAATCAACAGGGAAGCTGTATTCGCTTAATGAATGCGCCATTCACTTAACAACTGCAGTGATTCGCTTAACAACGGTGGCACACAAGATTGTAAAATGGGGCAAAGCTCATTTAAGAATTGCTTTCCTGAGCAGCAGAAATTTTGGGCTCAGTTACGGTTGCACGTTGAGGACTACCTGCACACTTGCTGCCACCTATGTTTTTGCCAAATGCAGCTTTAAGCTTCGTAAAAGCAGTACAGGTAGTCCTTGACGTATGACCACAACTGAGCCCAGAATTTACAGTGCTAAGTGAAAAATGTATTAAGTGAGTTTTGCTCCATTTTACGACCTTTCTTGCCACAGTTGTTAAGTGACTCGCTGTAGTTGTTAAGATAGTCACACGGTTGTTAAGCGGATCTGGCTTTTCCCCACTGACTTTGCTTATCAGAAGTATGCAAAGGGGGATCACGTGACCCCCAGGGTCATAAATATGAACCAATTGTCAAGCATCCAAATGTAAATCATAGGGCCATGGGGATGCTGCAACGGTCGTAAGTGTGAAAAATGGTCATAAGTCACTTTTTTCCGTGCCCTTATAGCTTCAAACAGTCACTGTTGTAAGTCGAGGACTATCTAGATCAGGGGTGTCAAACTCAATTTCACTGAGGGCCGCATCAGCATTGCGGTTGCCCCGGGGGGGCCGGGTGAGTGTAGCCAGAGTGGGTGCAGCCTACTGGGTGGGCGTGGATGGAGTGGGTGTGGCCTACTGGGTGGGCGTGGCCAGTTCTACATCATTCGCGTCAAGGGTGCCTATGGGGGGCCTGGGCAGGAGTGGGACAGATCTGAGGGTCTCTGGCAGAAGGGGGTGAAACCGGGGCAAGCGCCAAGGCATGGTCCACCGGGGCAAGTGCCAAGATGGCCACCACAAAATTGTACATTGGCTCCCGGCTGGCCTGGGCCAGGGGCCAAGGCAGCGGGGGCCGTTCCCACACTGTTCCCAGGATGGCTTCGTGGGCCACATGAAACCACTTCGCGGGCCGCATCCAGCCCCCGGGCCTTGTGTTTGACATGTCTGCTCTAGATTGCCTTTTTTAAGCTCAAGTGATTTGTCCTGTTGCCTTTAAACCGCTTAGCACAGTGTTTCTCAACCTTGACAATTTTAAGGCATGTGGACTTCAACTCCCAGAATTCCACAGCCAGCATTGCTGGCTGTGGAATTCTGGGAGTTGAAGTCCACATGCCTTAAAATTGTCAAGGTTGAGAAACACTGGCTTAGCACAAGCCCTTGCTTAAAGGGCAACCGGCTCGATACGTTTAGCTTCCTTTTTAATCATGTCACACCGAACCCGGCCGCATCAGAAATGAAACTTCTGCCACTGGCAATACAGAATTATGTCTGCCCCATAAAACAATTCTTGCTCAGGAATAAAGTCGCAGTCATAAACTGGGTGACTTCAGAGGCCCGTCAAGGATGGGAGCAGAGCTCGTATCCTTTATGCCAGCTTTTTTTGAACAAGCTATTCTTAACTCTCTTTCTTCCCCTTCCATTCATGCTTTACAAGCTTTTTAATGCTGCAATTATGTAGGCCGTCCAGACAGTGATGGGTTTATTACTTTAATGCAATAACTGTGTTGCCAAGCAGCATCAGAGACACTTCTGAGAAGACACGGGGTGTGTAAAGATCACACTGCAGTAACCTAGCAGCCTCTCAGGCTGGGGTGTGTGTGTCAAATCTCTGAAGTGCAGATAGTCCTCGAACCACATTAGGACCACAACGGAGTGTGCCCCATTTTACGACCTCTTTTCCCACAGTTGTTAAGCGAATCCCTGCGGTTGTTAAGTGAATCATGCAGTCATTAAACGAGTCTGGCTTCCCCCGTTGACTTTGCTGGTTGGAAGCCAGAGGGGAAGGTCACAAAGGGTGATCCTGTGACCCCGGGACACGGCAACTTTCCTAAACACCAGCCAGTTGCCGAGTGCCTGAGTTCTGATCACGTGACCGTGGGGATGCTGCAACGGTTGTAAGTGTGAAAAACAGTCATCGGTCACTTTTTTCAGTGCCGTTGCAACTTTGAACTGTCACTAAATGAATGGTTGTAAGTTGAGGCTGTACCTTCTGCCATTCGTCCTACCTCTATGCTGTCCGGAGAGGCGTTGCTCCCGTCCCCGGGGGCGTCCAGGACTTCATCTTCTTGAAACATCGCTCGCTTATACTCCGCCATCTGAAGGGAGGAAAAAAAGTGAAAATAACACTGTGGCGGAAGATGCAAAAATAAAACTATTCCAGTCTCAAACCCATTCAGATCCTATCCTGTAGCTGCCCACGTGAAGAGATTTGGAAAAGTATAGGACAGGGGTAGGCAACCTTGGCTCTTTTATGACTCATGGACTTCAACTCCCAGAATTCCTGAGCCAGCATGGCTCAGCTTGGAAACCTCTCCCTTTCCCCTCAGCATGGCTGGCTCAGGAATTCTGGGAGTTGAAGTCCATGAGTCATAAAAGAGTCAAGGTTGCCTACCCCTGGTCTAAATTATCCCTTTAAAGAGCAACAGTTTCAGGGATTTATTATTATTAAGGTTGGTCGCACAGCCAACCAGATTATTAGACTGGATTTGGCATTTTTATCCACCTACAGGTAGTTCTCAACTTACGACCACAATCAAGCCCAAAATTTCCGTTGCTAAGCAAGACATTTGCTGAGTGAGTTTTTGTCCCATTTTATCACCTTTCTTGCCACGGTTGTTAAGGCAATCACAGCAGTTGTCAAGTTAGTAAACAAAACAAAACAAAAAACAGAAAAACAGGATTTTTAGTTTGCATGGCGTGCATGCCTGAAGATGTTGAGTTTTTAACTAGACCAGGGGTAGGCAACCTTGGCTCTTTTATGACTCGTGGACTTCAACTCCCAGAATTCCTGAGCCAGCTATGCTGAGGGAAAAGGGAGAGGTTTCCAAGCTGAGCCATGCTGGCTCAGGAATTCTGGGAATTGAAGTCCACGAGTCATAAAAGAGCCAAGGTTGCCTACCCCTGATTTAGACAAAGGCAACATTTTTCTACAGTACAAAAAAATCGTCCCCGATGTTCATCCAACAAGAGATGGAGCTTTTCCAGACAGGAGAATTGCAGAGAGGGAAAAGAATGCAAAGCTCCAACTTCTGCCTAATGTCACTTTTAAAACAGAAATTCTATTTTAAGAATGGCAATTCTAATTCTGCTAAGACAGAGGAAGAAGGAAAGGGAAGAACAACCGGACAGCCAGCAGCAAGATGGATAGACTCAGTTTGAGTGCCAGTTTGAATTTCACCCTTGGGAGATTTGAAAGAACAGCTTAGGGTTCGATCATCCTGGAGAAAAAAAATCTATGTGGTTGCTAGGAGTTCAAAAGCAATTTCACAGCACATAATTAATGTTTGAAAATTCTATGGAAGAGGTAGCTGGGGCCATCCATTCCTTGGCGTGTGTAGCCAAAGTGATATTACAAGAAATATTTTCACTCTATTTTTTTAAAAAAAAATAATAATAATTCACGCTACGGTTCTGTTTTATGGAAAGTGCATGCACTTTTTTTTTTTAAAGGCACAGTCTTCTAATGTGGGACAAGCTGCAACTGGTAGTTCTCAACTTTCAAACATTTGTTTAGCAACCATTCCAAGTTACAATGGCACGGAGGGAGGGAGGGAGGGAGGAAGGAAGGAAGGAAGGAAGGAAGGAAGGAAGGTGGGTAGATGGACGGGAGAGAGGGAGGGAGGGAGGAAAGGAAGGAAGGAAGGAAGGAAAGTGGGTAGATGAATGGGAGGGAGGGAGGGAGGAAAGAAGGAAGGAAGGAAGGAAGGAAGGAAGGAAGGAAGGAAGGAAGGAAGGAAGGAAGGAAGAAAAGGAGGAAGGAATATAGATTTTAGGAAACCTGGCTGAAGAAAGAACAGGCAAACGTGGAACTCATTTTGAATTGCATTGGCATTCATTTACTGTCAATCAATTTCCTATAGGAAGGAGGTACAGAAAACCCACTGATTCTTTTTTAATGAAGATGAGCAATTAAATAACCCCCACCTTTCTTTAAGCTTCTTGGTCCTTCTACACAATTTCCCCCCTCCCCAATTTTTAATTCTTTTAATATAGTGGAAGTATTAAAAATCACCCCTTTAAAATAAGAGAGCAAAGGATGTCTAAATTATCTGCCTGTTCCACCATTATCTCAACCTCTGGCGTGGTGATTCTTCCTTCTCCAGTGCAGTTCTTATATTTAAAAAGGATTACGTGCTCCGATTCCTTGCTCTGGTCTGCCCAAGTCGGTTTGTCAGACAGAAATCATTCAAGATAGATTCAGTGTGTGGCCCTCAGTGATTAATACTATTTGATTTGAACCGTTTCCAGGGAGCAAACTGAGTGAGTAAACAGAGAAAGTTAAGAGGATCTGGTTCAGCCAGTACGGCAGGCAAACTGAAGAGCATTCTTAATACATTTCATCTCTACTTGGCTAACCTGAGAACTTGAAAAAGATATAAGATGGGGGGGGGGGGAAGAGACTTTACTGATAAAACCTTAAGGAAAAGAAGTGAAAATGAAAAATACTGGCATCAGTCATCGTAATAGGCAATACGTCCAAACAACCAAAAACCTGCAACACTCCAAACAATCAACATGTCCAGGAAATGCAGCCTCGTGGTTATGTCTGGAGAACAAGACAGAACTTCAGAACAACAGAGTTGGAAGAGATCTTGGAGATCTTCTAATCCAACCCCCTGCTCAAGCAGGAGACCCTATCCAGGGGTACGCAACCTTGGCTCTTTTATGACTCGTGGACTTCAACTCCCAGAATTCCTGAGCCAGCCATGCTGAGGGGAAAGGGAGAGGTTTCCAAGCTGAGCCATGCTGGCTCAGGAATTCTGGGAGTTGAAGTCCACGAGTCATAAAAGAGCCAAGGTTGCCTACTCCTGCCCTATACCATACTAGACAAGTGGCTGTCCAATCTCTTCTTAAAACCTTCCAGTGATGGAGCTCCCACAACTTCTAGAGGCAAGTCATTCCACTGGTTAATTGTTCTCAGTGTCAGGAAATTTCTCCTTTGTTCTAGTTGCTTCCCTCCTTGATTAATTTCCACCCATTGCTTCTTGTCCTGCCTTCAGGTGCTTTGGAAAATAGGCTGACCCCCCCCCCCTTCTTTGTGGCAGCCCCTTAGATATTGGAACACTGCTATCCTGTCACCCCTAGTCCTTCTTTTCACTAGAATAGACAAACCCACTTCCTGCAATCATTCTTCATATGTTTTAGCTTCCAGCCCCTTAATTGTACCAGCACATTGTCATAATTCAGTGATGGAAAAGGATAAAGATCGATCAGCCCTACAAAATGAAGAGGTACAGCGGAAGCTGAAGGCATAGCAATTGTCGAAAGAAGCACAATGAAACCGAGGAGCAAAATGAGAGACATTACGCATCACTGATTCAAGAGCAGAAGTCGGGATGTCAACAGGCATAAAAAAAAAGGGCTTCCAAAAAAAAAAAAAGGAAAAGAGATACAGAAGAACAGGAAGCAGAATAGTGGATCCCTAAATGGAAGCAGCTGTATCTTACAAGAAGACAAAGAGAAAAGTTGAGAGTGCTGGTGACTCATTACTACGAGAAACAAAACACGCATGTGAAGACCAGATCTGGCTGTCAAAGCATACTATTTGCTAGGAACAAGGATCAGGGATGTGAGAGAATATATTAGGCACGTAAGATCAGGACCGAAAGATCAGGGCTGCACTTATGAATTTATTGCTAATCATGCCTATTCACAGGAATCTACTCAACTAATGCATTATCTTGGCGTCACTGGGGCCACCGGAATTCCAGAGGGATTCAACTTAGTCTGTTTGTGGCTCTATAGAAACTTTAGGCTGATTCCTCTTTTGATTCCTCCCCCCCCCCCCGTTACTTCTACAGAATACCTTCTAAAATTTATCAAATCTCATTGACAAGTTTTCCTTCTTGGTGATATAGAGGCAGATGAACAATTACAATGATACTTCCCTTGATTTTGAAAACACAGGAAGGACACTATAAGTGGCGACTCTTCCAGACGCTTCCCCAAATGCCTCTCCGGATGTCAATTCAGAGGAGGATGAACCAGTCCCAGGCACACCAGAAGGGGAGTTGGTCAATGGCTCCGAGTAGCCTGCTCAGATTCGGCTGAAGCACAGCTGCAGCAGGACAGCCTTGAGGCTTCAGGTGGGGAAAGCACACAGCTATAGCCGGTCAGTGATGATGCCTTCTGCACCTGATCCAAGAACAGGTAAGGCAGAGAGAAGGCAGGAGCAGAGAAGGTCAGCCAGACTATTTGCAAGAAGGCAGCTTCTTCCCTCTTGATGGGCTGCACCAGAAGCTGGCTATTTAGCACAGCAGACAGATGGAGACGATCCTGGGAATAATGTTTTCATTTCCTAGCTGTGTGTTTCCTGGTCATTGCGATCCCTGCCTTGCTTTGGATCGTGCCTCGAGAACTCTCTTGTGTTGTGTTTTTAATTTTGCCCGGTGGGTTTATCTTGTTTGGAAAACTTTCAAGTGCCTTGTGGACTCATTGGCCATTGCTCTGTGGACTAGCATTGGTCTGCTCTTGGCTGGACTTAATTGGGACAATTCTGGGGTTTTGGTCTTCCCTTGACGACCCCTTATAATTATTTAGGTCATTCGGTGACAATGTACACGGACACTCGACCTGTCGTGTGATGTCTTTGATCCCTGTGCCCACTAGAAGAGTACGGACAAAAGGTCAGACACCTTTATACCCAACAGGAACTGTACGTCGGTAAGTAAGTCGTCGACAAACTTCAATGTTACCGTGACTTTTTTTGGGTTGGAAATTCTGGTCCCAATTCTGGTTGAATAATAATAATAATAATAATAATAATAATAATAATAATAATAAAGTTGGAAGGGATCTTGGAGGTCATCTAGTCCAACCCCCTGCTCAGGCAGAAAACCTATACCATTTCGGACAAATGGCTGTCCAGTCTCTTCTTAAAAACTTCCAGGGTTGGAGCATTCACTGCTTCTGGAGGCAGGTTGTTCCACTGGTTAATTGTTCTAACTGTCAGGAAGTTTCTCCTTAGTTCTAGGTTGCTTCTCTCCTTGATTAGTTTCCATCCATTGCTTCTTGTCCTGCCTTCAGGCGCCTTGGAGAATAGCTTGATTCCCTCTTCTTTGGGGCAGCCCCCGAGATATTGGAACACTGCTATCATGTCTCCCCTCGTCCTTCTCTTCGTTAAACTAGACATACCCAATTCCAGCAACCGTTCCTTATATGCTTTAGCCTCCAGTCCCCTAATCACCTTATTACTCTTCTCTGCACTCTTTCTAGAGTCTCAACATCTTTTTTACATCGTGGTGACCAAAACTGGATGCAGTATTCCAAGTGTGGCCTTACCAAGGCGTTGTAAAGTGGTATTAATACTTCACGTGATCTTGATTCTATCCCTCTGTTAATGCAGCCCAGCACTGTGTTGGCTTTTTTGGCAGCTGCAGCACACCGCTGGCTCATATCTAAGTGATTGTCCACTAGGACTCCGGAGATCCCTCTCACAGTTACTACTACTGAGCAGTAGTCGAGGACTGCCTGTAAACTGGAAAGTGAAATCATGAATTAGCAGCTAGGCAATCAATACAGGTAAGTCCTCGCGTTACAACCATTCATTCAGCCATTTTTTGAAGTTATGACAGTGCTGAAGGAAGGAGCTTCGAAGTTCCATAAGACTTTCAGATATTCTTTGAGTAACGAAGGAAAAATTTGGGGAGCACTGCTGTAGGCAGTCTCAGGAGAAGCATCTTTTCAATTTTCTCTCTCCTCCAGTTTTTCTTTCCAGTTTCACCTCTCCTAGAAGGGAAGTTCGACTTAAAATCTTGATTTAAGGTGTAGAAATTGGCTGAGAGACTCAAAGAATCCCGGGACGAACCTTAAGACGAACGTGTGTTAATAATAATAAAAAACGAACTGATAAAGTAACGGACGAGTTACGATCAAGTTATTCGAACGAAGACAAAGAACCTACGGACACGGAGTGATTTAATTAAGAAGGAATTAAAGTATTATCTCCTAATTTGGGTGTTGCTGGTGTTTTTTCCCCCCTCTGTTCTTGCTTGCTTAGATGTATAACCAGCCTATGCCATAAAGATCCTTTGACACATGCTTTCCTCAGAGTGCTTACTGTGTGTTGCTGTTATGAGATCTATTATACATTCCATAAAAAATAATTAGCAAGAGCTGTGCTCATAAAGTACACAGTCCCTGAAGTTTATACGATAAAGCTCAAAGTATGGGAAATAAATGAGATGAGCTTCTACTTTGAGTACAGGAAGAGAAATATAATTTAATGGGTATAATGGAGACTTGATTACTTCCATCAGGGATGTGGAAAAATTTTTGGTGTATCCCAGATGGTTCTTTTTTCCTTTTTAGGAGATGTTGATCTGTTATTCTGGGAGTCTTTGTCATTTCCTAGAAATACATTGAATTAGTTTAGAGATACTTCAGAGATAATCTGGGTTAAAAAAAACCCCTGAAGAACGAATATTAGTTGGGGGCCTGGTATTACGAAGGAGGAGGAGGAGGAACTTATTTCCACAAACAAATGCAGGTCTTTTGAAGTCACTTAGATATGAGCCAGCCATGAGCTGCAGCTGCTAAAAAAGCCAACACAGTGCTAGGCTGCATTAACAGAGGGATAGAATCAAGATCACGTGAAGTACTAATACCACTTTACAAGGCCTTGGTAAGGCCACACTTGGAATACTGCATCCAGTTTTGGTCACCACGATGTAAAAAAGATGCTGATACTCTAGAAAGAGTACAGAGAAGAGCAACAAAGATGATTAGGGGACTGGAGGCTAAAACATAGAAGGAACGGTTGCTGGAATTGGGTGTGTCTAGTTTAACGAAGAGAAGGACGAGGGGGGACATGATAGCAGTGTTCCAATATCTCAGGGGCTGCCATAAAGAAGAGGGAGTCAAGCTATTCTCCAAGGTGCCTGAAGGCAGGACGAGAAGCAACGGATGGAAGCTAACCAAAGAGAGAAGCAACCTAGAACTAAGGAGAAACTTCCTGACAGTTAGAACAATTAACCAGTGGAACAACCAGCCTCCAGAAGCGGTGAATGCTCCAACACTGGAGGTTTTTAAGAAGAGACTGGACAGCCATTTGTCCAAAATGGTATAGGGTTTCCTGCCTGAGCAGGGGGTTGGACTAGATGACCTCCAAGGCCCCTTCCAACTTTATCACCACCACCACCATTATTATTATTATTATTATTATTATTATTATTATTATTATTATTATTATTATTATTATTATTATTATTATTATTATTATTAGCAGTGCAGGAGTGATGGATTCAAACTCTGAGGAACATGGTCCTTCCAGGAAATTCCTCACTTGCTTTGCTAACAAGGTTCTCCAAGGATGGTGGAAGGCAAAAGAGGATCAACTATTTTTGACTTGATGCTGCCTCCTAAGGAAGTTCCAATTCACAAAATGAAAGTCACAGAAACACTGGAAGAGTGCAGCCATGTAATGTTGGACTTCTTGATCCTAAGGGACACGAATGGCTGATTGAAGTTGCAAGTGTATTTTGGACTTCAAAAACCCAAATGTTAATAAACTTAGAGCAATATTCCATAGGAATATTAATGGCAGGAGACCCTAAGGGGGAAAGCAACTCAAGGCAGGTGGGAATTCCTAAAAAAGGAAATGAGTAGAAGCATAATTTTAAATGGATCTAATAGTAGGGGGCGGGGGGGGGGGAGAACGAAAGGCAACAGGAGAAACCAATGTAACTTCATAATAGGCTTGGTGAAGTTCTGAAGCAAACATACCACAGGCCTATTTGGTAAGGAAAGAAGATGATGGTCATCACAGAAAAGTATATTCAGATAGCTAGATATTAGAAAAATCAGCTGAAGTACGTGAAGGATTCTAAGAAAAAATATATAAATGGAAATAGAAATATGTAGTGAGACGAATGATCACTCTCTCTATCAGGGGTGTCCAACCTTGGCAACTTCAAGACCCATAGTATAGCTGGCTGGGGAATTCTGGGAGTTGAAGTCCCCGGGTCTTAAAGTTGCCAAGGTTGGACAACCCTGCTTACTATGGTAGCCTCCAAGAAAACAAAGATACGTTGATACATCAGTAGAATATCCAAATTGAAACTAACTGACGCAGAAAGGGTTAGCTAGGATACCCTGCTTGTCAGAATGCACTGCTGGGAGAGCTAATCATGGCCTAAGAACTTGAGGACATGCACTGTTTATTAACCTTGCGGAACAATAAGAGACCTGAAAGCTTTATTAGCCACCCCACTGTGGGCCCTCCTGGTTCCTATGCTTTCATCTTAAAAGTTCTCCACTATTTTCCAGTTTTCTCTCTGGAGGGAACATGAGGGTAAGGAAACTGGAAGGCAGGAAAGCAAGAATAACAGCTGAATCTGGAGATATCAAATGACATCGCTTTATAAACAACTCCATCTGCAAGAGCTGGATAGAGGCTCCACTCAGTATCTCTCCAGTTCCAGCAAAGGATCTGGTGATCCTTGACTTAGAATAGTTCCTTTAGGGACCATTCAGACTTACAACGGCGCTGAAAAAAAACACGGAGTTATGAGTGTTTTTCACACTTTGTAGGGAGAAGGACAAGCGAGAAGACCAGAATAAAGAAAACGGGTGCAGGATGGTAGTTTGGCAGAGGGAAGAAATGTGTCAATGCTGCTAACATCGGATGTTCTTGCTTGACAATATATGAAGATGCAGACATTTTCTATTTAACCCGTGTATTACTGTTAGAGTTACAATTAGACGGTACGGGAGGGGAGGTGGAAAAATGTGCTTGGGAACTAGTTAGCCATAACATCTCAGTAGTGTATTTTCAAGGTTAGTTGTAATACGAGGAGATAAATTGTGGCAGGTTATGGAACGGGAGGGAAAGTTCACACTTCAAACTAATTGGAGAATGTGATTAATGACTGTTAAATGAAGGAGTGAGTTATGCCTAGATATTGTGGAATGGGGGAGGAGAATTCAGATTTTGGCTTCTCTATGTACATGCCAAAGCTATGTTGCTATTAAAGATTCTTTAAGGAAAACAATGCCTCAAAGTTCTTTGAAGAACTTCTACTTTCGGAACCATGACAAAATGCACATTTTGGGGTCTTTCTACGTAGCTAGTCCTCAACTTGTCAGCTAGTCCAAGAGTTTGCGGAGTGACCCTTTCAAGGTTACAAGAGCACTGAAAGAAGCGACTTATGATCGTTTTTCACACTTATGACCGTTGCAGCATCCTCACGGTCATGTGATCAAAATTCAGAAGCTTGGCAACTGGTTCACATTTATGACGGTCACTGTGTCCCCGGGGTCCCCAGCAAAGTCAATGGGGAAGCCGGATTCACTTAACAACCATGTTACTAACAGCAAGGGATTCGCTTAACAACCCTGGCGAGAAAGGTCGTAAAGTGTGGCAAAATTCACTTAACAACTGTCTCGCTTAGCAATAGAAATGTTTGGGCTCCACCGTGGTCATAAGTTGAGGACCATCTGCCAGAGAGCGTAAAGGGCTGTGCGAATAACCTTGAGGAACAGGAGGAAGAACCACAGCCAAGTTAAGTCATTGCTCAGATAAGGGAAATTTGAGTCCGAAAGTGGAATGGGAACGGCATGAAAGCAACTCGGCATGCTGGCTGCGGAAATTCCGGAAGTTGAAATCCATACATTCTAAAGTTGTTGAGGTTAATAATAATAATAATAATAATAATAATAATAATAATAATAATAATAATAATAATAATAATAATAGGTAAGGACTCGATAGGTAGACAAAATGCCAAATCCAGTCTGAACATCTGGCTGACTGTGCGATGATCCATAATAATAATAATAATAATGATGATGATGATGATGATGATGTTGTTGTTGGAAGGAACCTTAGAGGTCATCTAGTCCAATCCCCTGAACATCTGGCTGACTGTGCGATGATCCATAATAATAATAATAATAATAATAATGATGATGATGATGATGATGATGATGTTGGAAGGAACCTTGGAGGTCATCTAGCCCAATCCCCTGAACATCTGGCTGACTGTGGGATGATCCATAATAATAATAATGATGATGATGATGATGATGGTGGTGGAAGGGACCTTGGAGGTCATCTAGTCCAACCCCCTGCTCAGGCAGGTTGAGAGAAGCACTCATCTGGTCAACTTGTTCCAAGTCCGAAAGAAGAGTTAATCAAGGTTCCTTTGAAGGATTCTTCAGTACAGGTAGTCCTCGATTTACAACGGTTTATTGACCGTCCAAAGTTACAACGGCACTGAAAAAAGCAACTTATGGCTACTTTTCACACACAAGAGCCTTGCAGTCACGTGATCAAAATTCAGACACTTGGCAACCAATTCATATTTTTGATGGTTGCAGTGTCCCGGGGTCAGGTGATCCTCTTTTGAGACCTTTTCACGAGCGGTCAATGGGGAAGCCAGATTCATTGAACGACTGTGTTACTAATTTAACAACTGCAGCCATTCACTGGGACAAGAAAGGTCATAAAATGGGGCAAAACTCACTTAACAACTCTCTTGCTTAGCAACAGAAATCCTGGTAAGCTATTGTGGTCGTAAGTCGAGGACTACGGTACCTGCACGTTGCTTGACTGTAAATATGTGGGATGTTTTTCTTAAACTTTTCCCTCCCGAGGGCAGTGTTTAGGAAACGCCTTTGGGGTTATCTGAGTCTAAATTGTTACGGTTATGCAAGTGCCAGTATCTTCTTGGCTGGGTGGAGCTCAAAGCGAGCTGGGTTTCTCCAAATGGAAAACATCTATTGGAAAACATTTAAAGGGGCTACAAAAACACTTTATCTTAATCAATGTGCTTAATCAACTAATAATAATAATAAAGTTGGAAGGGACCTTGGAGGTTATCAAGTCCAACCCCCTGCTCAGGCAGGAAACCCTACACCATTTCGGACAAATGGCTGTCCAGTCTCTTCTTAAAAACTTCCAGTGTTGGAGCATTCACTGCTTCTGGAGGCAGGTTGTTCCACTGGTTAATTGTTCTAACTGTCAGGAAGTTTCTCCTTAGTTCTAAGTTGCTTCTTGTCCTGCCCTCAGACGTTTTGGAAAATAGCTTGACTCTGTCTTCTTTGGGGCAGCCCCTGAGATATTGGAACACTGCTATCATGTCCCCCCTCATCCTTCTCTTCAAAAAAAGCCTACAACATCCAGTATTCCCAGGCGGTCTCCCACCCAAGTACTAACCAGACCTGACCCTGCTTAGCTTCCAAGATCAGACGGTATCGGGCACGTTCAGGGTAGTATGGCCGTGGACTGATACAAAAGAATACAGATAATTGGGATGACTCCTCCGGACATTTCTCCAGATCACCAGATGTCAGCTCGAAGGAAGAGGAACACTTCCAGGCACATCTGGAGGGGAACTGGTCAATGGCTCCAAGCAGCCATCTGAGAGGGATTTGGCTGATGCACAGCTGCAGGGCAGCCCTGAGGCTTCAGGTGGGGAAAGCACGCAGCTGCAGCCAGTCAGTCATAAGGAAGAGGAACTGTCTTCTGCACCTGATGTCAACTTTAAGAATGAGCAGGGCTACAGCCATTTTTCGTTCTCATTCCTAGTTGACACATAGCACGGAGGGAGCAGGGTGGCCAGGTGATGCACTAGACCAGGGTAGGCAACCTTGGCTCTTTTATGACTCATGGACTTCAACTCCCAGAATTCCTGAGCCAGCATGGCTCAGCTTGGAAACCTCTCCCTTTCCCCTCAGCGTGGCTGGCTCAGGAATTCTGGGAGTTGAAGTCCACAAATCATAAAAGAGCCAAGGTTGCCTACCCCTGCACTAGACAAAACAGACTTTCTCTCTCGGACTTTCTCTCATGGGAACCAAGGTCATCGGCTGCTCCTGAGACTGCGGGCTGGGCGTTTCATGAAAAGCCCGCCAACAAGCTGAATGGGGGAACGTAGTTGCTTTCATAGCCTTTTTGTTGTTAGTTGCGAAGTCGTGTCCGACCCATCACGACCCCATGGACAACGTTCCTCCAGGCCTTCCTGTCCTCTACCATCTTCTGGAGTCCATTTAAGCTCACGCCTACTGCTTCCGTGACTCCATCCAGCCACCTCATTCTCTGTCGTCCCCTTCTTCTCTTGCCCTCCATCTTTCCCAGCATGAGGCTCTTCTCCAGTGAGTCCTTCCTTCTCATTAGGTGGCCAAAGTACATGAGTTTCAACTTCAGGATCTGGCCTTCTAAAGAGCAGTCAGGGTTGACCTCCTCTAGGACTGACCGGTTTGATCGCCTTGCAGTCCAGGGGACTCGCAGGAGTCTTCTCCAGCACCAAAGTTCAAAGGCCTCAATTCTTTGGCGCTCAGCCTTTCTTATGGTCCAACTTTCACACCTCGAGGGATTTATTAACTTTGTATTGGGGAATTGTTATGCATCTCTTCAGACTTGGTTTCACTTTTGAAGTGCCGATACTTTGTATCAATAAACGTGTTCTTTGAGGAATTTGCAAGCCTCGGAGTTCTGCTTTATTTGTCTCTGTCGATCGGAACCCTGACACCTGATCTGAGAACATTAGGGCAGAGAAAAGGCAGGAGCAGAAAAGGTCAGCCAGATTACTCTTGAGGAGGCAGCCTCGCCCTTTCTTGGTGGGAGTTGGCTATTTGGCGCAGCAGACAGATGGAGGCAATGCTGGGAACAACCTCTTGGTTTCCTAGCTGTGTGTTTTCTGGCCCTTATGATTCCCGCCTTGCTTTGGATTGACACCATGCCTTGACTTGGATTGTGCCTTGGGAACCCTCTTGTATTGTGGATTTAATTTTGCCTGGTGGGTTTATTTTGATGGGGGAAATTTCAAGCGCCATTGGCCATTGCTCTATGAACTAGCATTTGTCTGCTTGTGGCTGGACTTAATTGGGACAGTTCTGGGTTTTTAGTGAAAGCGGTTGTAGGGAAATATTAATAAACCCACTAAACCACAGTTACAGAAACAGTATTTGTGTGTGTGTGTGTGTGTGTGTGTGAGCAGGACAGCGCAATAGACCTTGACTTGCCACAGTTCATTTAGTGACTTTATAGTTACAACGGCACGGAAAAAAAGTGACTTATGACCATTTTTCACGCTTACAACCGTTGCAGCATCCCCACAGTCATGTGATCAAAATTCAGATGCTTGGCAACTGACTCGTATTTATGACGGTGGCAGTGCCTCAGGGTCATGTGATCCCCTTTTGCAAACTTCGAACAAGCCACGTCAATGGGGAAGCCAAATTCACTTCACAACCATATTACTAACTGCAGTGATTCACTTAACAACTGTTGCAAGTAAGGTTGTAAAACGGGGCAAAACTCACTTAGCAATTGTCTTGCCGAGCAATGAAAATGTTGGGTTTAAATTTTGGTGCTAAGACAAACACAACCCGTATTTGTAACTGAAGGCTGAACTGTGGGGTCCTTGTTGCTCTCCGAGCTTGGTGGTTTTCTTGCAAAATGTTTCCTTACCAAACCAGGTAACACCGTGGGTGCTGATGATGTTCCCTAGTTTGGTAATGAGACGTCTGCAAGAAAACCACCAAGCCCAGAGAGCAACAAGGACTCCTCATGCTGGGAATTGTCCAAGCGATCCTAGGATTCACCAGCAACCATGTCTAGACAGAAGCTCTTCAACCGTCTATAATACTCACCGTTGTCTTTTGCAGTGTAAAAAACTGATTCACAGGCCGCTTTATTATTTTCCGCCACCAGCCTGTATTTACGCTGCTGTTTCTAATTTGCAGAAATGGTCCGATTACTTTGCAGATAGAACAGGCTTTTCATGAACCTCTCTTCTTTCAGCGCTCGGTCATTCAAAACCCGCCTCTCGCCCTTCCTTGCGTCGAAGGCTCAACCGTCTCCATTCATTCTTCTCAATTTCTTCCCTCCATCTGAATTTGAGAATAAGTTCTTTCTGTCCTCCGCAGGGCTATTTGTGAAGCCCGCATCTTCCACAGTTCATCGCCCTTAGCAATCTGGGGTTTTTTATTGGGTTGGCTCCCAAAAAAACTTATCAAAGACTTTTTTTTTTTTTTTAGTGAATTTTCTGGGTTTTTAAAAGCCGGCAACTCAAAGACTGAAAGAACAGTTCGTGCTGTTAATACACTAAGTCTGTATATAAAGTGATTCATACATCTTTCTTTCAGGTACAGGTAGTTGACTTATGACCGTAATTGGGACTGGAACTTCTGTTGCTAACCAACGTGGTTGTTAGGCAGGTTGCGTTCGATTTTACGATCTTGCTTGCTATACCCTGATGAGGCAAATCTGGTTTCCCCTAATGACTTTCCTTGTTGGAAGCTCTCTGGGAACGGTGATCATGTGATCCCGGGATGCTGCCACCATCTTAAATCCATGCCAGTTGCCAAGTGCCTGATTTGCAATCCCATGACCACGGGGATGTTGCGACGGTCGTGAATCTTGAGGACCGGTTGCAAGCTGTATTTTTCAGCACTGTTGTACTTTGTCTATTTATGTATTTATGACAGTTGGGTTGTCCCAGTATAATAATAATAAAGGGACCTTGGAGGTCTTCTAATCCAACCCTCTGCTTAGGCAGGAAACCCTATGCCAGGGGTCTTCAAACCTGGCCCTTTTATGACTTGTGGAATTCAACTCTCAGAATTCAGCGTGCACTCTGGCTGAGGAATTCTGGGAGTTGAAGTCCACAACTCATAAAAGGGCCAAGTTTGAAGACCGCTTCCCTATACCATTTCAGACAAATGGCTGTCCAGTCTCTTCTTAAAAACTTCCAATGTTGGAGCATTCACCGCTTCTGGAGGCAAGTTGTTCCACTGATTAATTGTTCTAACTGTCAAGAAATTTCTGCTTAGTTCTAGTTTGCTTCTCTCTTTGGTTAGTTTCCATCAACTGCTTCTTGTCCTGCCTTTTGGTGCTTTGGAGAATAGCTTGACTCCCTCTTCTTTGTGGCAGCCCCTGGGATATTGGAACACTGCTATCATGTCCCCCCTCGTCCTTCTCTTCATTAAACTAGACATACCCAATTCCAGCAACTGTTCCTTATATGTTTTAGCCTCCAGTCCCCTAATCATCTTTGTTGCTCTTCTCTGTACTCTTTCTAGAGTCTCGACATCTTTTTTACATCGTGGTGACCAAAACTGGATGCAGTATTCCAAGGGTGGCCTTACCAAGGCATTGTAAAGTGGTATTAATACTTCACGTGATCTTGATTCTGTTCCTCTGTTAATGCATCCCAGCACTGTGTTGGCCTTTTTGGCAGCTTTGATTGTCCACTAGGACTCCAAGATCCCTCTCACAGTTGCTACTATTGAGTAAGATACCACCTATACTATACCTGTACATTTGGTTTTTCTTGCCTAGATGTAGAACCTTGCTTTTTTCACCACTGAATTTCATTTTGTTAGATAGCGCCCAGTGTTCAAGTCTGTCAAGATCCTTCTGTATCTTAAGCCAGTCTTCTGGAGTCATGTGATCACCACTTGTAACCTTCCCACCCAAGCTTCCAACAAGCAAAGTCAATGGGAGAAGCCAGATTCGCTTAACAACCGCATGATTCATTTAACAACAGCAGTGATTCATTTAACAACCATGGCAAAAAAGCTCATAAAATGAGGCACAAATCCCTTAAAAACTGCCTTGCTTGGCAACAGAAATTTTGGGCTCAGTTGTGGTGCAAATCAAGGACTACCTCTAGCTCAGCAGAAACTGGAATAAGGAAGGAGAAAGGGGGCAGGAGAAAAAAAATGTAATTTCTCCTGTCCCTTTCTCCTTCCTTATTCCCATTTCTACTAAGCTACAGGTAGTGTAGCTCAGTAAATATTATATTCGTGATAAGATATGATAAAGAAATTCATTGCAGGTAGTCCTCAACTTACAACAGTTCATTTTGTGACCGTTCGAAGTTACAACAACACTGAAAAAGGTGACTTTATGACCATTTTTCATACTTATAACCGTTGCAGCTTCCCCATGGTCATGTGATTTACATTCAGAGGTTTGACAACTGGGCCAAGAAAAATCGTAAAATGGCGCAAAGCTCACTTAACAAATTTCACCCATAGCTACATAAATTTTTGGCTCAATTGTGGTCGTAGGTTTTTCACACTTACGATCCGCTGCAGCATCCTTGGCAAGAAAAATCAATGGGGAAGCCAAATGCACTTAACCGAAAAGGTCAACACAGTGCTGGGCTGCATTAACAGAGGGATAGAATCAAGATCACGTGAAGTGTTAATACCACTTTACAATGCCTTGGTAAGGCCACACTTGGAATACNGCATCCAGTTTTGGTCACCACGATGTAAAAAAGATGTTGAGACTCTAGAAAGAGTACAGAGAAGAGCAACAAAGATGATTAGGGGACTGGAGGCTAAAGCATATAAGAAATGGCTGCTAGAATTGGGTATGTCTAGTTTAACGAAGGACGAGGGGGGACATGATAGCAATGTTCCAATATCTCAGGGGTTGCCCCAAAGAAGAGGGAGTCAAGCTATTTTCCAAAGCGCCTGAAGGCAGGACAAGAAGCAACGGATGGAAACTAATCAAGGAGAGAAGCAACCTAGAACTAAGGAGAAACCTCCTGACAGTTAGAACAATTAACCAGTGGAACAACCTGCCTCCAGAAGTGGTGAATGCTCCAACACTGGAAGTTTTTAAGAAGAGACTGGACAGCCATTTGTCTGAAATGGTATAGGGTTTCCTGCCTGAGCAGGGGGTTGGACTAGATGACCTCCAAGGTACCTTCCAACTTTTTATTATTATTATTCTTGTTGTTGTTGCTGCTGCTGCTGTTGTTATTCCTAAAGGAAACCAACCCTGGCTGTTCTTTGGAAGGAGAGATCCTGAAGCTAAAACTCAAATCCTTTGGCCACCTAATGAGAAGAGAGGATTCCCTGGAGAAGACCCCAATGGTGGGAAAGACGGAAGGCAAAAGAGGAAAAGGATGGCAGAGGATAAGCTGTCTAGTGTCCTCGACGCAATGAACATGAATTTGGGCAAACTCTGGGAGGCAGCGCACCACAGGGGAGGTTATCCATGGGGTCAGGAAGAGTCAGACATGACTTAGCAAGTGAACCACAACAACAATAACCTGACAATCAAGCCCACTGAGATTGTTAAGAAAGCAGGGTCTGTTCCAGAAAAAGAAGACCGAGGCAAGACCTGAGAATCGTGCATTGAGTAGGAAAGGATCAATGAACTGAAACTTTAAAAAAAAAAAAAGATTCAGGATGATTAGGAAGAATGTCTAATTAGGCAGAAGCTGGTAAGAAGTCAACCGTCTTCCTAACAAGAGACTTGGGCCCCCTTCCCCATTGCTGGCAGGTTTTCAAATGGGGACTGTGTGTGTGTGTGGGGGGGGAAGGACTGCTGAAGATGGTTAAGTGGCTTCTCCCCCTGAACAGAGATCGGAGCAGTTCATCTTTACAGTCTAAATCAGTGGTTCTCAACCTGTGGGTAGGGACCCCATTTGGGGTCCATCGACCATTTCACGGGGGTCGCCAAGCAAGGCTGTCCGCCATTTTTTTTGTCCGCCATTTTTTCTCCCCTTTTCCGGCAGGTGCCTTACCTCCCTTGGGCTGGGCCAGCTGGTGGTCGGCCTGCTCCGTCTCTGCCGCTTGCCAGCTACGCCTCGGCCGGCGCAGGGGGCGGAACCACGCATGCGTGGCGCTCCCGGGCAGGGAAAGTCCTCAACTTACAACCGGTTGGGTAGTCCTCGACTTACGACCGGTTTAGTCCTCGACTTATGACCAGGTTAGTCCTCAACTTACGACCGGTTTAGTCCTCGACTTACGACCGGTTGGGGGTCGCGGCATTAAAAACGTTGAGAACCACTGGCTTAGGGTGAACTGAATCTTGCTCCAGAACTGAACCACGATTCCAACAAACCGCTTTAGATCAGCATCAAACTCTGGTTTGTTTGTTTTTTTAATCCAGAGCCCACCAGCGTCAAAAGTTCGGGATCGCCCACGTCTCTCCAGCTGGCAACTGCCCAACTAGCCCCCTGGCAATCAGAAGACCACGGCGCACCCCCTCTGAACCCTCACCCACCCTTGATACCACGGGACGGGCTTATTAATGCTCCGTTCTCAATCGGGCCCGGAAGAGGGGCCACCGCAAGGGACGGAAGGGGAGCTGTAGGCGCGGTGCAAACCAAGGCTAGGCGGGCATCCGAAACGAGGGCTAGCTTATGCCCCTCGTGTCCCGGGGATCCATCCCAAGGAAGGACTCAAAGCGGCCGGGGGGGGGGGCGGGCTGGAAAAAAGAGTCCACGCTCCACAGCCCCCCCCCCCCACAACCTGCAAGCGCGGAGCGGGGCGCAGGCATGCGCGTCCCGGGTTCAAGAGCAGCCACGCTCGAGATCCCCCAGTGTAGTGCCTGGGCACGAGTGGCTGGGTGGGCGAGGAATAAAAGTGGCGGGCAATTGCGTTGCCTTCCCCCCTAAAGCGCCCCCACCTTCGGCGGGGCAGGTAGCGCACCGCGGCTCCTTTGCCTGCGCAAGCACCACCCCCCCACCAGACCCCCCCGGCCCGGCCCGGTTCGGCCCGGCCCTGGACTGCGCTGTGCTCTTGCAAAACAAGCCCGTCCTCGGCCGAAAGCGGCGGCCGGCGTCGCTACTCACGTTGTTGCCGAGCTCCTGGAGAGCCACCGCGCTCATGCTGGCGATCCGGAGGAAGAGGAGCCGGCCGCTGCCTCCTACCTCGGGAGCCAGCCGGGGGCGAGCCGGGCAGGGGCGGTGGCGGCGGCGTCGGCGGCGTCCGGCGCGCGGGCCATGCGGAGCCGCTCCGCCAGGGGGCCGCCGACCGGCAGCCAGCCGGCCTGCCTGCCTCGAGTCCCTGCCGGAGAGCGCCGCGGATGGGTCTGCGATGCCGCCGCCGCCAATGCCGCCAATGCCCGGGGAGGGCAAGGTTAGCGCGCTCGGGGCCGCGCCCTGCACTGCAGCCTCCGCCTGCTCGGGTCGCCGGCCGCGGGCCCAGCTGCCGCCCGGCCGAGCTAAAGGACTTTGGGTGGGTGGGTGGGGGGACCCCCCGCGCGTTTCCCCAGCCCTCGCCCGCGCTTCTCTTGCCCTTTCGGCCGCCCACCTGGCCGGCCGGGTCGCCTTGCCGGAGAATGGCCGTCTTAGCGCGAGATCGCCATCTCAAGTTTCAAGTCCTCATGGTTGCGGAACGGCCGCGCGCTCGTTTCTCCTCCCCCCCCCCGTCCCCTTCCGCCGACCCAAACCCCCTTCGTGGCGATTGAGGGCTGGGGCGGAGGATGCTTTTAAGGGGGGGGGTGGCCCCGGCGTCCTGCCCCTCTTGCTACCTTTTTCTTTTGTGATTTATCGTCTCGAGTTGAGGTTTATCATCTCGAACTGAGATTTATCATTCCAAGTTTCGAGTCCTCATGGGTGCGGAACTGCCGCACGATCGTCCCGGTCCTCCCCTCCCCCTTAGCTGGCTCAAATCCCTTGCTTGCGATTGCTGCCTGGGGCTGAGGGTGCATGGGGCGACTCTAATTCGGATTCTCCCGGTTTTCCCCTTCAACCATTTAGGCTATGCACCTCCGTAGGCTTATGTAGATAGTCCTCGACTTACAACCACAAAGGAGCCCAAATTTTCTATTGCTAAAGGAGACAGTGAATTTTGCCCCATTGGACGACCTTTCTTGCCACAGTTGTTAAGTGAATCACTACGGTTGTTAAATTAGGAACCCGGCTGTTGAATGAATCTGGCTTCGCTTGCAAAAGGTGATCGCGTGGGACGGTGCAACCGTCATAAATATGAATTGGTTGCCAACATATCCAGATTTTGATCACGTGACTGTGAGGATGCTGCAAGGGTCGTAAGTGTGAAAAAACGTCCTAGGTCAAATTTTTTCAGTACCTTTGTAACTTTCGAAAAGTCACTAAACAAAAGGTTGTAAATTAAAGACTGCCTGTAATGTACAGCAGTTCACTTTGCATTGAAAACAGTAACAGAATTGGAAGGGACCTTGGAGGTTATCTAGTCCAGGGCTTTTCAATCTTTTCACCCATTGTACCACTTTTAGGATATGGCAATATCTGAGTACCACCAGTCGCCTAGCAAGGTGTCAAAAACTTGATGACACCCCCCCAAAAAAGGAAAAAAAAAGTGATAAAGTACAGGTAGTCCTCGACTTACAACAGTTCGCTTAGTGACTGTTCAAAGTTACCAGGGCACTGAAAAAAGTGCCCCCCAAGCCACAGCCGAGCAAGACACCTGCCTGCCCGTCTGCCCGCGCTCTTCCTCCTGTCCGAGGTTTTCATTGTTGTGAGCATTTCTGTTGAGGATTGGCAGCGGGGGTGGGGTAGGGGGGGTGTTTAGTTTTTATTCCCCCCGTCTGCTGGGTGGTTGCAGCAGGTTTTGGTCACTTCACATGACCCTGGGACACTGTGACCGTCATAAATATGAATCAGTTGCCAAGCATCTGAATGTAAATCACAAGACCCTGGAGGTGCTGCAACATTCCAGCCGATCGGCGCTTCTTCTGGGCTCAGCAGAAGCACCAGGATCAGCGCCGAGCTCCAGCTGGAGCCTGGCACTGATCCCGGCGCTTCCACTGAGCCCTGACAGTCCCGAAGAAGCGCTGATCCTGGTGCTTCCGCTGAGCCCTGACAGCCCCGAAGAAGCGCCGATCAGCTGGAAAGCGGCATTGATCCTGGCGCTTCCACTATTCCTCTATTAATGCAGCATTGAATAGAATAGAGCTGGAAGGGACCTTGGAGGTCTTCTAGTCCAGCCCCCTGCTCAAGCAGGAGAACCTATATTGTCTCAAGACAAGTGACTGTCTAGCCTCTTCTTAAAGACCTCCAGTGATGGAGCGCCCACAATTTCTGGAGGCAAGCTGTTCCACTGGTTAATTGTCCTCACTGTCAGGAAGTTTTTCCTTAATTCCAGGTTGCTTCTCTCCTTGATCAGTTTCCATCAATTGTTTCTTGTCCTGCCTTCAGGCGCTTTGGAGAATAAAGTGACCCCCTCTTCTATGTGGCAGCCCCTCAAATACTGGAATACTGCTATCATGTCTCCCCCATTTTTTCTTTTCTTTAGACTAGCCAAACCCACGTCCCGCAGCTGTTCTTTGTATGTTTTAGCCTCCAGGTCTTTGATCATCTCAGTTGCTCTTCTCTGAATTTTTTCCAAACTCTCAACATCTTTTTTGTGATATGGTGACCAAAATTGGCTGCAGTATTCCAGGGGTGGTCTTACTAGGGTTTTATAAAGCGGTACTAATACTTCGCGTGATCTTGATTCTATGCCTCTGTTTATGCAACCCAGGATTGTATTAGCTTTTTTGGCTGCTGCCCCACTCTGTTGGCTCATGTTTACATGATTGTCCACTAGGACTCCAAGATCCCGCTTGCAAACCGGTGACTAGGGCAGGGGTAGGCAACCTTGGCTCTTTTATGACTCGTGGACTTCAACTCCCAGAATTCCTGAGCCAGCATGGCTCAGTATGGAAACCTCTCCATTTCCCCTCAGCATGGCTGGCTCAGGAATTCTGGGAGTTGAAGTCCACGAGTCATAAAAGAGCCAAGGTTGCCTACCCCTGGACTAGGGGATCAAGATGCTTTCTTAAAAGGCTCTGGGCATTTTACCTCCAGAAATCAGAACTGAAATTTCTAAGGCTGGATCTCGTAGCACTTCCAGGGTTATTGACAGGCTTCATTCATATACATAACCTTGTCTAATTCCCTTCTTCACTGTAACCTCATCCCTAAGTGAACAGAACCGCTTTTGCAAAAGCCGGATTAAATCAAGTATTCTAAATCAAGTATTAAATGGCAGATTATTAAAGTATTAAAATTAAATCAAGTATTCTAAATGGCAGATTTCAAAAACATTCCTCTCTCTCAAAGATTATGTCCCTGTTAACGGTCCTGATGCTGAAATGACGGAACACATTTTATTGTACTGTGAATTTTATAAAGAGTTTTTGGCAGGAAGCTATGTGCCCTCTTTTAAAATCTAAATAAGGAAAACATACTTCTGAGTATGTACAAATGTTGTTGGCAGATGAAAATGGTGAGATTTCAGTGGCAACAGCCGGCTTTTAACGATGGCTATAAAAACAAAGCTTTTAGTAACAAATCAATGAGTTGGGTGAATTTGGGCCAATCAATAAGCCATTTTACAGGTAGTCCTTGGCTTACGACCACAATTGACCCCAACATTTAACTGAGACATTGGTTAAGTGAATTTTGCCCCATTTTATGACATTTCTTGCCATAGCTGTTAAGTGAATCATTGCAGCTGTTAAGTTAGTAACCTGGTTGTTAAATGAATCCTGCTTCCCCGCTGACTTTCCTTGTCAGAAGGTCGCAAAAGGTGATCACATGACCCTGGGATACTGCAACCGTCGTACATGTGAACCAGTTGCCTCGCATCCAAATTTTGATCATGTGACCATGGGAATGCTGCAGTGCTCATAAGTAGGAAAAGCAGTCATAATCGTTTCTTTCAGTACCATTGTAACTTTGAACGGTCACTAAATGAATTGTTATAAATCAAGGACTCCCTCTTTTTCCTTTTTATTTCAGTTCGCAGTTTTCAAATTCATGGGTCCTATCGCCCAAATACAGTACATGGGTGGTGTAAGTTCTCTAAACATCTAGCAATGTACGTGGTGAAGGTAAAAGTTTCCCCTGTCCCGTCAAATCCATCTCTAGGGGGTGGTGCTCATCCCCGTTTCCTAGCCGAGGGAGCCAGCGTTGTCCGAAGACATTTCCGTGGTCATGTGGCCAGCATGACTATACACCGAGGCTCACGGAACACTGTTACCTTCCCACCGAAGTGGTACCTATTTATCTACTCGCATTTGCCTGCTTTCCAACTGCTAGGTGGGCAGGAGCAAGGAATGGGAGCTCACCCTGTCACGCGGCAGGAGCTGGAGCAAGGGACGGGAGCTCAGCCTGTCACGCAGCAGGAGCCGAAGCAGGGAATGGGATCTCACCTTGTCACGCAGCAGGAGCCGGAGCAAGGAACGGCCGCTCACCGTTGCGCAGCAGGAGCCGGAGCAAGGGATGGGAGCTCACCCTGTCATGTGGCAGGAGCCAGAGCAAGGAACGGCCGCTCACCCTGTCGCACAGCAGGAGCCGGAGCAAGGGACGGGAGCTCACCCTGTCACACGGCAGGAGCTGGAGCAAGGGACGGGAGCTCACCCTATCATGCAGCAAAAGCTGGAGCAAGGAACGGGAGCTCAGCCTGTCATACAGCAGGAGCTGGAGCAAGGGATGGGAGCTCAGCCTGTCACGCAGCAGGAGCCGGAGCAAGGAACGGGAGCTCAGCCTGTCACGCAGCAGGAGCTGGAGCAAGGAACGGGAGCTCACCCTGTCGTGCAGCAGGAGCCAGAGCAAGGGACAGGAACTCACCTTGTCACGCAGCAGGAGCCGGAACAAGGGACGGGAGCTCACCCTATCATGCAGCAGGAGCTGGAGCAAGGAACGGGAGCTCAGCCTATCACGCAGCAGGAGCTGGAGCAAGGGACGGGAGCTCAGCCTGTCACGCAGCAGGAGCTGGAGCAAGGAACTGGAGCTCAGCCTGTCATGCGGCAGGAGCCGGAGCAAGGGATGGGAGCTCACCCTGTCATGCAGCGCTCGGGTTTCCAACCGGGGCTATCAGCTATCCAGCTGACCAGCTCAGCATCTTGAACCGCTGGGCCATCGTGCCCCCAATGTACATGGAATCAGATCCAATTTGTTGCCTTCTGAGGCTCATTGATCGAGATCACACCAATGTTGGCTCTTTGGTTTAGAAGTGCCAAGTTGCTCAGCTCACTTTTTTTTTTAACAGAAACAATCGACAAGTTTGTACCACATGCCGCTCGGAAACGAAACCTGGCTCCTCTGTGGCTCAGGGTGTTATGCACCCCGAGATGGCAGGTTTGATTCAGAAAACGTGGCTTGGTTACCGTGGACTAGTAGGTCATGGGAACACCAAATTATTCCCCGCATTTTGCTTTCAGACCTGATTTGCGGTTATTCCTTCGATGTTTCTGAAGCCTCTGAAGCTTTCTTTGAACTGGCAAAATGCCAAAGGGGTTTTATGGACTTCTGGATTTTTAATGACTTCTGTGTGAGACTAGTTCCTGTTGAGGATAGTGTTAACCAGCAAGTTGATAAACTGCCTCCTCAATGATCTTTGGGTGGTCTCTATTCCCTGCTAGATTATAATTTAGCTTTGGTCTCTGGAAGATTTCTTCATTTTGTTTGTTGAAGCATTATTCTGCAAAGTGAAGTCCTTGACTTACCACAATTGTGACAGGAACATCTGCTGAAGGCGTTCCTGTTAAGTGAGTTGTGCCCAATTTTACAATTATTATTATTTTTTGCTGCGATGGTTAAGCAAATCACCAGGGTTGTTAAGTGAATCATGGCGGTTAGGCAAACCTGGCTTACCCCATTGACTTTGCTTGCCAACGTGGCTGGGAAAGTCACAAATGGGGAATCGCAAGACCCTCCCAGGACACTGCAACGGTCATTAATGCACGCCGGTTGAGAAGCACCCGAATTTTGATCATGTGACCACGGGGATGCTGCGGCAGTTGAAAGTGCAAGGACCAGTTGTACGTCGCTTTTTTTTTCCAGCGCCGTAACTTTGCATGGCAGGTAAACAAATGGTCGGAAGTCCAGGACTACCTACCTGTAGAGCCATCTTATCTGGGCTGCAAAGATTGGGTTGACCATGAGATGGCAGTAAAGAGTATAGAAAATTCTGCTGCCACCCGAAAGTCATCAGGGTTTTTACAGCTGTTTTATACAGGCAGTCCTCGGCTTACGACCACAATTCAGCCCCAAATTTATGTTGTTCCGTGAGACGTTTGTTAAGTGAGTTTTGTGACTGAAGGGGCTGGAGTAGGGGCTGGCTATCAGAACTTTGAAACCCGGTCGTAAGTATCTTTGAGGAAGGGTCTATCCCAGGGGTAGGCAACCTTGGCTCTTTTATGACTCGTGGACTTCAACTCCCAGAATTCCTGAGCCAGCATGGGGGAACTATGGCCCCTTCATGACTCATGGACTTCAACTCCCAGAATTCCTGAGCCAGCATGGGGGAACTATGGCCCCTTCATGACTCGTGGACTTCAACTCCCAGAATTCCTGAGCCAGCATGGCTCAGCTTGGAAACCTCTCCCTTTCCCCTCAGCGTGGCTGGCTCAGGAATTCTGGGAGTTGAAGTCCACGAGTCATAAAAGAGCCAAGGTTGCCTACCCGTATCCTAACTTCAAATGGTGAAGGAGCCTGGTGGCTCATATGGTTAGGAGCTGGGCTGGAGGTTGTTAGCAAGTCTGCGTTCGAGACTTGAGTGCTGCCATGGAGAGGGGTGAGCTCCTGTCATTTGCTCCAGCTCCTTGACGGCACATCAAAGGCGCCCCCATGAGCGTCCCACAGGCCACAGTGATGTCACTGGCTAATCCTTTCAAGTCAGAAGGCCTTTAAATGGTGCCTCCGACACGAATGGGACAGGGGACTTCAAACAGTCTCTAAGTAACCCATTATAAGTCGAGGACTGCCTGTATATCCAGAGCTTTGGGGCTTGTTCTTATTTTCAAGTTGGCAACTCCTTGGTGATGCATATTGCTTAAGTAAAGACAAGGCAAAATATTGAAAAAATAGCTTGCTCGTGAGTCAAGCTCCCAGTTCTCAAATGCTAACCATGTTATCAAGACCTTAAAGCCGAACTGAGCCAGCAGCAACACAGAACGAGACAATCACATTACTTGCCCGGAACAAGGACTGTCTTTGCACATTACAGTTAAATACACCGGATAACATAACATCAGTTTGATTTTTAGTATGACTGCTGTTGTATGGATTCAGCGCAATCGCCCTTGGGCACCGTTCTGTTTATTATTGCATTTTGCTGTCGTTCCTTTCGTTTCGTTTTTGTTGGTTTTTAATCTTGTGTTCCCCAATCTGAGCTGCCACTCGCAAGATAGATGGCTATGTAAATCAGGGGTAGATTACATCAATAATAAATAAATCGGTGGCAGAGTACTGTAAATTATAAATAAACACAGCAAGATGGGTTAGTCTTCACCTTGGTTAGATGAAGAAGTCCAGCTGCTTGGCCAATTCATCATTCCAGGGGTTGAACAAATGCCAGACACTCAGTAAGCAAATTCAAGAATTTGTATATGGCACAGCCAGATTGCAAAGGAAGAGATGGGGGGGGGGAGGAGAGGAGGCACGCAGGAGCCCTCAAAATTATGAACTCGACGGATGCTGCAGAAAAATCTCCAGGACTAAAAAAAACCCCAATCACAGATTCTGTTTTATAGAAATGCCTTGCAGTCCCAAATGGGACCCTTGACTCACAAACAAGTTGTCCCCCAGAATATGTCCAAATTTTGCTCCGTTTCAGAACCATTATCAATCCGAATAGAGCTGGAAGGGATCTTGGAGGTAATCTAGTCCTATACCATTTCAGACAAATGGCTGTCCAATCTCTTCTTAAAAACCTCCAGTGATGGAGCACCCACAACTTCTGGAGGCAGGTTGTTCCACTGGTTAATTGTCCTCACTCTTAGGAAGTTTCTCCTTAATTCCAGGTTGCTTCTCTCCTTGATTAGTTTCCATCCATTAATTCTTGTCTTGCCTTTTGGGGCTTTAGAAAATAAGTTGACCCCCCCCCCTTCTCTTTGTGGCAGCCTCCCAAATACTGGAAGACTGCTATCATTTCTTCCCCAGTCCTTCTTTTCTCTAGACTGGCCATACCCAGTTCTTGCCACCGTTCTTCACATGTTTTTGTCTCCATGCCTTTAATCATCTTAGTTGCTCTTCTTTGCACTTTTCCCAAAGTTTCTATCTTAAAGGATGAGAAAGGTGGACCTATTGAAATACTAGAATCTTGGTTGATTCATATTCAGTTTAGCCAATCCAGGCTAGACATCCTTTATTGCAGGAGAAAAGCTACAAATCCGGCTGTTATCTGAGTAAATATTGGGATGATGATGATAATGATAATGATAATGATAATGATAATGATAATGATAATAATAATAATAATAATAATAATAATAATAATAATAAAGTTGGAAGGGACCCTGGAGGTCATCTAGTCCAACCCCCTGCTCAGGCAGGAAACCCTATACCACTTCGGACAGATGGCTGTCCAGTCTCTTCTTAAAAACTTCCAGTGTTGGAGCATTCACCACTTCTGGAGGCAGGTTGTTCCACTGGTTAATTGTTCTAACTGTCAGGAAGTTTCTCCTTAGTTCTAGTTTGCTTCTCTCCTTGATTAGTTTCCATCCTTTGCTTCTTGTCCTGCCTTCAGGCGCTTTGGAGGATAGCTTGACTCCCTCTTCTTTGTGGCAGCTCCTGAGATACTGGAAGACTGCTATCATGTCCCCCCTCGTCCTTCTCTTCATTAGACTAGACATTCCCAATTCCAGCAACCGTTCCTTCTATGTTTTAGCCTCCAGTGCCCTGATCATCTTTGTTGCATCTTTGTTATTGAATGAGACCTATTTTATGGTCCCAGACCTTGCAAAGAAACCCTCAATTTTATGTATGTTGCCTCCCGCTTGATATACCAAAATTGAGAGCACTTATATGCAGGCAAAAATTGTTAAAAGAAAGGAAAGAAGACTCCAGTTAGACTGGTTTTGTTACAGGAAACGTTTCCAGAACCTTGATCAGCAAAATGGTCGTTCTGACCTTTTAATTTGTGTAATTCTCAGGGACAGCTGAAAACTCAACTGTTCGTCTGCAGAGCGAGATGGTTCTCTTCCTTTTACAAATTGGTTTATGTCTTGATTTGCTGGGCTTCCGTGGGCCACATGGAGCATCCTAACCTTGTTATGCGTCAACGAAAAAAGCAATGATTAAGAAGCAGAATTTGGCAGCAATGTTTGACCTAAATCAATTTGAAGAATTTTATTTTCTGATTGCTTCCTGCCCCTGACTGTTTACTTATACGAGGCAAAACCTTGGGCTCAATCAAGGCCAGCTCAGGTAAAACGCCTTCCCAACCCCCTAAGTTGTTTTTGTTTATTTCCATTATTCATTAATTTTAAATTTATTAATTTTTAAATCCTGCCATGTTATGCACATGATTTCTTGAATGGGCACATCAAGAGACTGACCTAGGTACAGGAGAAAATATCCTTGATGTATGCTCTTCATTCCCAATGTTATACAGGTAGTCCTCGACTTACAACAATTCATTTAGTGACCGTTCAAAGTTACAACGGCACTGAAAAAACTGACTTATGACCATGTTTCACAGTTACGACCTTTGCAGCATCCCCATGATCATGTGATCAAAATTCGGATGCTTGACAACTGATTCATATTTATGATGGTAGCCGTGTCTCGGGGTCATGTGATCCCATTTTGCGACCTTCTGACAAGCAAAGTCAATGGGGGAAGCCAGATTCACTTAACAACCGTGTTACTAAATTCACAGCAGTGATTATCTTAACAACTGTGACAGAAAGGTCGCAAAAGGGGTCAAAACCCACTTAATAAATGTCTCCCTTAGCAAGATAAATTTTGGGCTCAATTATGGTCGTAGGTCGAGGACTCCCTGGAAGTCAATTCTGAATGACAAGCCAATTATAGTAATCCTAATGCTTGTAACCTTAATACCCTTAACTATAATTACTATTGATAGAATGTCCACTTTGTTCTTTCCTCTTGTCCATAAACTGGGAGCTACCTAATTGAATATTAATAATATAAATATATTATATAAGCTGGGGGTCCTCAACCTTGGCCACTTTAAGATTTGTGGACTTCAACTCCCAGAATTCCTCAGCCAGCAAGACTGGCTGAGGAATTCTGGGAGTTGAAGTCCACAAGTCTTAAAAGTGGCCTAGGTTGGAGACCCCTGCTCAAAGCCACTCCCACTTTCTTTACATCCTGTGTGAACTGAGTTTGTTGTATTGCAACCATCCCTGGCTGAGGAATTCTGGGAGTTGAAGTCCACAAGTCTTAAAAGTTGCCTAGGTCGGAGACCCCTGCTCAAAGCCACTCCCCCTTTCCTTTACATCCTGTGTGAACTGAGTTTGCTGTATTGCAACCATCCCTGGCTGAGGAATTCTGGGAGTTGAAGTCCACAAGCCTTAAAAGTTGCCTAGGTCGGAGACCCCTGCTCAAAGCCACTCCCCCTTTCCTTTACATCCTGTGTGAACTGAGTTTGCTGTATTGCAACCATCCCTGGCTGAGGAATTCTGGGAGTTGAAGTCCACAAGTCTTAAAAGTGGCCAAAGTTGAGACCCCCCTACCTTAGAGCATCCCCACAGTCATGGGATCAAAATTGGGGCCCTTTCGCCACTTTCCCAGCTGGCTTCAGAGCAAAGCTGGCTGAGGAATTCTGGGACTTGAAGTCCACGAGTCTTAAAGTAGCCCAGGTTGAGGTCCTCTGATATTAAGCAATACCATAAAGAGCGGCCAGGAAAGCAGCCTCCCCTCCTGCAGCCACGCAGCCATCTGCACGTGGCCTTCTGCCTCGCCCCGCCCCCTCTCCTAGCCTGGCTCCTCCCCCGCTCCTCCCCTTACTCCCCCTCGCCCCGCCCCTGTGCCTCAACCCCGCCCTACGTCCGCCGGAGCTCGCGGCCCTCCCCTTTCCTGAGGCACGGATTGGCCCGCTGAGGCTCCTCCCCGCTGCCGCACCGGCGCATGCGCAGTGTCTCTGTCGGCCCCCTGAGGAAGCGGCTTGTGATGGAGGACGGCGGCGGCGGCGGCGGCCAGAGGCGGACTCAGGCCGGGGGCTCGACGCCCGGCGCCGGAGACGACAAATTGACGGGGCCCTGGAGCAAAGACAAGAAGGATCCCAACGCCCCCGCGGCGGACAAGGAGCAGGAGCTGGTGAGAGCCCGGCCGGGGCAGCCGAAAAAAAGCCGCGCTGAGTCACGGCCAGGCCCGGAAACCGGGGAGCTCGCCTGAACCCGGCGCTTTTCCCGGCCCTTCCATCCGCCGCCCGGACTGCTGGAGAGGCCCTACGCCGAGTCCTTCCCGCCCGCCCGGCCAGGGCTGGTAGAGCAACGCGGGTGCATCTGAGCATGTGCAGAGTGGCGCCCGCCGATCTGAGCCGGTTGGGTGACTTGGGGCCAGTCGCTCGCACTCGGCCCGGCCCACCTCACAGGGTGGTTGTGGACGGCGAAAAATAGGAGCGTTAGGCACGCTGCCCCCCCCCCCCTTGAGTCGTTATAATACAGGCGGGATGCGGCTAGTCCTCGACTTACGACCGCAATGGGGCCCAACGTTCCTGTTGCTAAGCGAAACATTTTGGGAAGTTGAGTTTTTGCCCCATTTTTTTTTTTTACAACCTACCTTGCCGCAGGGGTTAAGTGGATCGCTGCGGTTGTTTTTTTTTTTTTTTTTATTGAAAATTTTTAAAAGTTTTACAATATAACTCCCCTCCTCCCCAAAATCCACCCTCCCTCTCCCCCCCCCGACTTCCCAGAGCCACACACAGGGTTAACCATACAATAATTATACTCTGTCTTAAATTATATCACCCTTAACGTTAACAATTCTATAACATCCTTTAGCTCTCTTCTAAACAAACATGTTAAACATTATTAATAATAATTAAAAAAAAAATAAAAACTACATTAACAATCTAAAATTTACTCAAAAACCAAATGAAACTTTTTAGTTCCATATTTATTCTCAATATAATCTATCCATCTTCTCCAAACCAAAATATATCTTTCTTGTGAGTAATCTTTCACATAGGCTGAAATCTTAGCCATTTCTGCTAGGTTTGAAACTTTAAATGCCCAATCTTCTATAGTGGGCAAACCTTCCGTTTTCCAACGTTGGGCTACTAATAATCTTGCAGCAGTTATCAAATTCAACATCAATTCCATTTCGATCGCTGCAGTTGTTAAGGTAGTAACGTGGTTGTTAAGTGAATCTGGCTGCCCCCCCCCCCCATTTTATTATTTATTTTATTTATTATTTAAATTTATATACCGCCCTATCTCCCTTACGGGACTCAGGGCGGTGAACAGGCGATAATAAAAATCACAATCAATATTGAATAAAAAGCCTGCTCTAAATTACCCCCTATAAAACCCCTAGCAAAGCCCAATCAAAACTACGCCAGGCCGGCCGCATGGAATAGATGGGTTTTCAAGGCTCGGCGGAAGAGGCGCAGGTCCGCAACTGTACGTAGGTCGGGGGGTAGGTCATTCCAGAGGGCAGGAGCTGCCACAGAGAAGGCTCTCCCCCTTGGGGTCGCCAGCCGGCATTGACTGGCCGACGGCACCCTAAGGAGGCCCTCTCTGTGGGAGCGGACTGGTCGAAGGGAGATATTGACTTGGCTTTTCTTCTTCTTCTTGTGCCATATCCGTTATCGGACGTTGGCGATCCTGTTTTTATCCAGCAGCCGCACGAAAAAGTGCTGCTGAGTTTTGGCCAAACCAGTCCCTTAGATTTTGAAGCCACGATGTTCTTCTTCTGCCTTTTGGCTTTTCAGAAGGTTGCAAAAGGCGATTTAAGTGACCCTCACGAGACAGCAACCATCATAAATGTGAGTCGGTTGCCAAGGATCTGAAATTTGTTCAGGTGACTGTGGGGATGCCGCAGTGGTCCTAAGTGTGAAAAATGGTCCTAAGTCGCTTTTTTTCCAGCGATGTAATTTTGAACGGCCGCTAAACAAACTGTTCTAAGTTGAGGACTACTGTATAAATAAATATATGATCTCGTTTTCCTCACCCGGAAAGGGGTAGTTCCAATGCCTCCTCTGGTCTGCCTCTGTGCGGATCCGGTAAGCTCTCCTCCTCCTTTTGAGAGAAGCAGGTGAGTGGCTGGCCAGTTGTGGAATAAGCAACCTTGGAGAGCAGCAGAATGAGCCTACCTCTTAAATCTTCCCTACCTCTTAAAGGAGACTCTCCTCCCAGTGTTGGCAATGAGCTTGAAAGCCATAGGAGGCCCTCTTTGGCTAGTTCGTCACTGGCACATTTCCAAATCTTCAATGGTTTTCCCAGAATTGCCACCCTGGGGAGTTAAAGGGAGACGTTGTCATTAAAAACCTGTGACTGAGATTAACAGAATAACGGCATCGGAAGGGACCTTGGAGGTCTTCTAGTCCAACCCCCTGCTCAAGCAGGAGACCCTATACCATTTCAAATAAATGATTGTCCAGTCTCTTCTTAAAAGTCTCCAGTGATGGAGCATCCACAACTTCTGGAGGCAGGTTGTTCCACTGGTTAATTGTTCTCACTGTCAGGAAATTCCTCCTTATTTCTAGGTTGCTTCTCTGCTTGATTAGTTTCCATCTGTTGCTTCTTGTCCTGCCTCCAGGTGCTTTGGAGAATAGGTTGATTTTCCCCCCCCCTTCTTTGTGACAGTCACTTAGATATTGGAACACTGCTATCATGTCACCCCCCTCGTCCATACCCAATTCCAGCAACCGCTTTTTATATGTTTTAGCCTCCAGTCCCCCAGTTGCTCTTCTCTGCACTCTTTCTAGAGTCTGAACATCTTTTTCATATCATGGTGACCAAAACTGGATGCAGTATTCCAAGTGTGGTGGTGCCTTGTGGGAGATTAAATACTTAGGACAACAGTAAAAGGCAGTTGGGATGCTCCTGTGTGCTTTCCTGGCTTGGCTTGCTTGCTAGATCTGCCTGAAATTCAAACAAATGCTGGTGTTTATGACATGAAGCCTATAATTTGTTGTTATTTTTCTCAATTGGCTTAATGAAGATTTCTCTCACTGCTTGAATTTCAAATGTTTCTATCTTCATTTGTATGTATTAATGATTAAATGTGGGTTACAGTGCCATCGTCACCTTGCTGTTGCATTGCTTTGTATTCCTGTTTCATCCATCAGTTTAATTACAGTTCAGAATAGTTGAAGATGTAGGTTTTCACAGAAGCCTGGATTTTCACATTTTTTTCCTTCCTTCCTTACAGTCTGAGGAAGACAAACAACTACAAGATGAGCTGGAAATGCTTGTGGAGCGTCTGGGAGTAAGTTCTGTTCTTGACTGTAAACTTGTAGAATATCAGAATATATTGATTTTCCAACTCTAGGAACTATAGAGCGTCATACGGCAATAAAGCACATGCTATACTATAGTGACAATCCTATGTATGATACAGGTAGTCCTCAAGTTACGACCGCGATTGAGCCCAACATTTCTGTTGCTAAGTAAGACATTTGTTAAGTGAGTTTTGCCCCATTTTACGATTATTTTTTTTTGCCACAGTTGTTAAATGAATCCCTGTGTTTGTAAAATTAGTAACAGGGTTGTTAAATGAATCTCCCTTCCCCATTAACTTTGCTTGTCAGAAAGTTACAAAAAGTGATCACACAGGGCCCCAAGAGACCGCAACTGTTATGTATCAGTTGTCAAGCATCTGAATTTTGATCAGGTGATCATGGGGATACTGCAATGGTCATAAGCGTGAAAGTGTCAAAAGTGTGCCATGGTAACTTCAGACGGTCACTA
The DNA here is from genome assembly GCF_001527695.2 of Protobothrops mucrosquamatus. NCBI lineage: Eukaryota > Metazoa > Chordata > Lepidosauria > Squamata > Viperidae > Protobothrops > Protobothrops mucrosquamatus. The sequence goes on from NW_015388267.1 coordinate 214,857, forward strand.
AACAAACGGTTGTAAAATTGAGGACTACCTGTATATTCTTTCTGACAAGGATAGTGTGCATGTTGTGGCTTTTACCCTATTCTCATAATAAAATTCATTCTCGCTAGTTGACAGTGTTGATCCATCCAAAACACTAACGCTGTTTATAAAAATGATATTTTAAGTAAAACTATCAACGGGCTACAGATAGCCCTTGACTTGTGACTGTAAAAGACCCCAGAATTTTTGTTGTAAGTCACGAGATTGTAAATTGAAGCACCTATGTGACTGGGCCCAGTTGTATTACTTTGTAAGACAGATGTTTTGATTGGTTCATCATTGCTGTCATGAATCTAAAACTTCCTTTGCATCCTTTTTTGTTTCAAATCTTACTATATTAACGGCATTCTTAGATGATCTCCAAAATAGCACAACATAAAATGGGGCAGTTACCACATGCCCTAAAAGGGAGAGTTCCATGGAAGTGCTTCCGCGAAGCCGCTTAGGCACCACCTTCCTATTGGACAGTGAAGAGGATAACCTGGAAGAAAGCTCTCACCATTGTTTTAATGTTTGTGAGGTTCTTGGTTATTTTTGCCTGACTATTGTGTGACCAAGAACAGCATGGTGGCCTAGTGGTAAGGACCCTTCCTTCCCACTATGGAGGTTGAGAATTCAATCCTAGTTAGTGGGGGATGTTTCTTTCCTAGGGCTCAGAAAAAAACAAAACTGCAAACTCCATATAGGCGTCAGGAAGGACACCTGGTCAGTAAATGTTCAGCTCCATCCAATTGCCCCGACTCTACCTGAGTAGAATAGAATAGAATAGAGCTGGAAGGGACCTTGGAGGTCTTCTAGTCCAGCCCCCTGCTCAAGCAAGAGGTCCTATACCATCTCAGTCAGATAATTGTCCAGTCTCTTTTTAAAAACTTCTAATGATGGAGCGCCCACGATTTCTGGGGGTAAGCTGTTCCATTGGTTGATTGTCCTCACTGTCAGGAAGTTTCTCCTTAATTCCAGGTTGCTTCTCTCTTTGACTAGTTTCCAACCATTGTTTTTCGCCCTTCCCTCTGGTGCTCTGGTGAATAAAATGACCCCCTCTTCTATGTGGCAGCCCCTCAGATACTGGGACACTGCTATCATGTCTCCCCTATTTCTTCTTTTCTTTAGACTAGCCAAACCCAAGTCCTGCAGCTGTTCTTTGTATGTTTTAGCCTCCGGGTCTTTGATCATCTTAGTTGCTCTTCTCTGAATTTTTTCTAAACTCTCAACTTTTTTGTGATATGGTGACCAAAATTGGCTGCAGTATTCGAGGTGTGGTCTTACTAGGGCTTTATAAAGTGGTACTAATAGGAATAGGAACCACAGGGTCATAAAAAGGAGGTCTTTTTTATTGTGTGACCAATGGTGGACTGAACGGAGCAGTTGCCTGACCCTTCAGGACTCTTAACCAAATAGTTATGTCTTGTTTATAGTAAATGTGCTCTTAGTACCAGTCCCATAGCAAAGGTTTGAGCGGATTCGTACAGCATTAACCTTGTGAACTCTCAAGCTTCCTCCTTCCGTTATATATTCAAGATGGACAGTATTTAATTTGCTACGTATATGTAGGGATGTGGGCCTGTACATATGTTGTTCATAGTATGTTTAGGTGTGTGTCGTGTATGTGTTTCCCTTTGAGAGCGGGCAACTAAATTTCATTTTTGATGTGTGCCGTTGCGCCCACAGTAAAAAAAAAATGACAATAAAGGTTATCTTATCTTATCATACTTAACAGAAGCAGCAATCTTATCATACTTAACAGAAGCAGCAATTTTGCAGGGAGAGCTTGGCCTGTAAATTTTTGTTTCCTTCCTAACGATCACCGATCTGATTGCAGGAGCAGGACACGGCTCTTTATCGTCCTGCCCTGGAAGAGCTGCGCAGGCAGATCCGCTCTTCCACGACCTCCATGACTTCTGTGCCCAAGCCCTTGAAGTTCCTGCGGCCACATTACGGCAAATTGAAAGAGATCTACGAAAACATGGCTGCAGGGGAAAACAAGGTGCGTAACCTGGATTGATTGAGCAATCTCTCTCTCTCTCTCTCTCTCTCTCTCTCTCTCTCTCTCTCTCCCTCCCTCTCCCTCCCTCCCTCCCTCCCTCCCTCCCTCTTTGTCCTTTCTAATAGCTAGCCAGCTCACAAATTGGCCCCAGGTTGTCACCAATCTAAACACTGATTTAATTTTCTTTGCTGCTTTTTCTTCGTTTCAAAGATCACTATCTTCACTGCGTACCTTCACACGATCTCCAAAATAGCAGAACATAAAATGGGTGGCAAGTGAGAGCCGGTTTGGTTGCAGTCTGGGACCTGGGAGACTGTGAGTTCTAGTCCCGCCTTAGGCATGAAAGCCAGTTGGGTGACAAGTCCAGTAACTCTCTCAACAAGCCACTGCGTTGCGTGGGTGACAACGCCGGTGGGTCCATTCCTTTCAACACTCAGTTGAGCTGAAAAAAGAAGGCCGGCCACTTACTAAGAAAAAAGATAAAATGGGTGGCAGTTGAGGTGGAACCCAAGAGGGCTCCTCTAATGTGACTTAAAAGCTCCCTTTACAGTTGGCTTATAAGAGGACTTATTCATAAGGAGAGCAAATGTGTTGCTCGTTCCTTTGAGGAAGGAAAGTGTGTTTTTTTTTAGCTTTAAAAAGCCAAAAGCATCTTTCTATTAGGAGAGAAGGTCCTTAATATTGCGTACAGGTGGTCCTTGACTTACGACCCCACAACTGAGCCCAAAATTTCCATTGCTAAGCAAGACTGTCGTTAAGTGAGGTTTGTCCCATTTGACGACCTCTTGTGCCACCGTTGTAAAGTGAATCCACTGCAGTTGTGAATCACGTCGTTGAGCAAATCTGGCTTCCACCGTTGCTTCTGCTTGTCGGAAGCCAGCTGGGAAGGTTCCAAATAGTGACCACATGGATCCTGGGACAGTGCAGCTGCCATAAATACATGCTAGTTGCCCAACACCTGAATTTTGATCGTGTGACCATGGAGAGGCTGCAACAGTCGTCGGTGTGAAAAGCGGTCATAAGTCACTTTTGCAGTGCCGTTGTAACTTCAAACGGTCACTAAACAGATGTTTGTAAATCTAGGACTGCCTGTAACCATCCCTGGAGACTCTGAATTGAATATTGTTCTTTATTCAGGCAGGCTGTGAAGCATAACCCAGAGTGGTGTTGTGCCACCTTTCAGTTTTAGGACGTGTTAGCCAGAGGTGTCGTTTGATACAGTCTTGACATCTCTTTCTCCTTGTAGCGTTTTGCTGCTGACATTATATCTGTTTTGGCCATGACGATGAGCGGAGAGCGAGAGTGTCTGAAATATCGGTTGGTGGGGTCCCAAGAACCCTTAGCTTCATGGGGACATGAATATGTCAGGTAAGGAGCAAGCTAAGATGTTTGACGATCTAGAACAGGGGCCCTCAACCTTGGCAACTTTAAGACTTGTGGACTTCGACTCCCAGAATTCTGGGAGTTGCCAAGGTTGAGAACCCCGATCTAGAACAGCAGCCCCCAACCTTTTGGGCATCAGGGTGTGGCTCCATGGAGGAAAATTTCCGGGGACCGGAGGGGGCGTGGTTTTGGGTGCTGCCTGCATCCCCTGGATGGGGCTTCACTTGTTTGCGCAGCCCGGTTTCTGGCATGCCGGTCCAGGTCCACAGACTGGTTATTGGGGACCTCTGATCTAAACATCAATAATACAGTTCTTTTGAACTATGTAGTTCTTTTTTATTATTAAACATCACCTTTCATCTGCAGAGCACAGAAGACTTTCAAGCGATGTCCCAGTTAACACTGTTTCTTCAGTACAGTCTCTGGCAGCAGGTGTTTTCTTAACCAAGGCTGCTGATGTCTCTTTTGACATATACTCTGTTATTTGGAGTCTTCCTTACAATAAAGCAGATAGAAAGATTTAATTCCCAAGTTCAGTAAAGGTAGCTCCGGAATTTCACGGGCTGGAAAAACAAAATATAAACTTGCCAGACCCCCCAAAAAGGTGACCTACCGTAGGGAGTTTGTTTGGTTTGGTTTTGAACTCATGCCATTTTATTCCATTGCCCCCGCAGACACCTGGCAGGTGAAGTCGCCAAGGAGTGGCAGGAGATTGACGAGGCAGACAAGACTCAGAAGGACACCCTTTTAACTCTCGTGAAGGAGATTGTGCCCTACAACATGGCCCACAATGCTGAGCACGAGGCCTGTGATTTGCTCATGGAAATTGAGCAGATGGACATGCTGGAGGAATATATCGATGACAATGCCTATGCCAAAGTTTGTCTCTATTTGACCAGGTGAGGGAGCTGTGCTTTCTGAGTTTTGTGGAGTTCAGCTCATAAGAGTTGGCAAGGCTGAATGAGGTCACTGAGACCAACTCTTCTGATGAATGCAGAGATCCAGATTCAGACATTCATGGTCGGTGGCTATCCAAACCAAATTTCTCTGCATAATCGGTTCTACGGTTCAATTACAAAAGGTTTTTTTTCCTGACACTCAGATCCTTTATTCCAGTGTTTCTCAGCCTTGACAATTTTAAGGCATGTGGACTTCAACTCCCAGAATTCCACAGCCAGCATTGCTGGCTGTGGAATTCTGGGAGTTGAAGTCCACATGCCTTAAAATTGTCAAGGTTGAGAAACACTGCTTTATTCTTTTCTTTTCAGATTCATGAAGAATGCTATTCACCTCTCTACCTTCTCAAAACTATATGTTTCCAGTTCCTTCCTATCTTATTCTTCTAAAATCCCAGTGAACCTTTTTCTCTCTTAGCCTTTGAACCTAACTCCTTTGTGTGTGGAGTTCAGAATAGTACTCAAAGTGGAATTATTATTTCTTTTAGACCAGACATGTCAAACTCGTGACGTCACGTGATGTCGCGCAACGTATCGGAGCTTTTTCGCCATTGCCGGCAATGGGGTTGGCGCGGCTCCGGTATGATGAAACCGGCCCGTGGGCTGGCAGTTTGACACCCCTGTTTTAGACATAATAGAATTAGAAACTCATTCTGCTGAGGCAGTCCAGTATGACAAAGAATTGTTGCAAAGAAATGCAGGCGCTTAAGTGTAGGGCAGTGTTTGCCAATCTTGGCAACTTTTAAGACGTGTGGACTTCACGTTTATAGTGAATGTGCTGACTGGGGAATTCTGGGAGTTGAAGTCCACGTGTCTTAAAGTTGCCACGCTTGGAAATCCCTGGTCTAGGATATTCAGAGCCCAAGTCCTGATTGATTGTGATAGGCTTGCATTCATTTATAATGCAACAAAAAGTGTGCTTTGTGCTGAAATTAACCTGATAAGAAAGGTATAATTAGCCATAAATTCTAAAGCTTATCAATCAGCTCATCATTTTCCAAAAGGTTCCTCTCCCCCCCCCCCCCCCCCCCCCCCCCCCCCCACCACNCCCCCCCCCCCCCCCCCCCCGCTCCCTTAAAGGAACCGATTCCCAATTTAGATAACTTCTATATTTGCTGTTTGGTAGGATTTCTGTCTGCTTGGATTTTTCTGTACAATACAGCAGACAGATCACTCTTCCATGGTGATACCATGACAAATTGTGGCTCACATATGCCTCAATATGCACATGGTGTTTTTCTCCTCTTCCAGCCCACCTACAGAATATTTTTCACGAGTTTAATAATTCTCTTCATCGCATATCGAAAACTTTAATTTGGCAGGAGGGGCTGAGGGCCAACCAAGGTTTGGGGAACTTCCTTGAGGCACTGTGTAACACTGTTGTTGTGAAAAAAAGGACCAGTTGGCTAACAGACGTAGTGCTAACCAAACTTCATTTTCTGCCCCTCTCTTCCTTATTTTTCAAGCTGTGTGAGCTATGTCCCCGAGCCAGAGAATTCTGCCCTCCTTCGTTGTGCCCTTAGCATCTTTCGCAAGTTCAATCGCTACCCTGAAGCCCTGCGTTTGGCCCTCATGCTGAATGACATGGAACTGGCAGAAAACATCTTCATTTCCTGCAAAGATGTGTAAGTAGCGCTCCCTAGAATTGGGGTGCTGTTGGCAGATCCACAGGATTCAGGGTTAGGAGAATCGTTACGTCTAGAGCCTTATCCAAAGTCCCTTTGATTCATAGGTATAAGAAAGATGTTGAGACTCTAGAAAGAGTGCAGAAAAGAGCAACAAAGATGATTAGGGGAGTGGAGGCTAAGACATATAAGCAACGGTTGCTGGAATTGGGTATGTCTAGTTTAATGAAGAGAAGGACGAGGGGGGACATGATAGCAGTCTTCCAGTATCTCAGGGGCTGCCCCAAAGAAGAGGGAGTCAAGCTATTCTCCAAAGCGCCTGAAGGCAGGACAAGAAGCAACGGATGGAAACTAATCAAGGAGAGAAGCAACCTGGAACTAAGGAGAAACTTCCTGACAGTTAGAACAATTAACCAGTGGAACAACCTGCCTCCAGAAGTGGTGAATGCTCCAACCCTGGAAGTTTTTAAGAAGAGACTGGACAGCCATTTGTCCAAAATGGTATAGGATTTCCTGCCTGAGCAGGGGGTTGGACTAGATGACCTCCAGGGTCCCTTCCAACTTTATTATTATTATTATTATTATTGCTAGCTGTACCCGGCCACGCGTTGCTGTGGTTCAGTCTGGTAAAAGCGTGTGTTGCTTTTACGTCCAACAGATGGCGCTGTTTTTTTAAAAAAACATGTTTTTACCTGTCACAGGTGTGGCATCTATATAATATAGGTATATAAAAACACGTGTATTCGAATGCAACGTTGTGTCAAAATTTCAAAGCAATCGGTGAAGCACTTTCAGAGATTTAAGATTTTGAACAAACGAACATTTACATTTTTATTTATATAGATTAGGATGATGATGATGGAATCTGAACTCGATGATGTCAAAGCTTCGCCTATTTCCAGTTATCTTTTTAATAGTTCAAGTTAGGTGTCGGTATCCAGCTTCCCCTCTGTATAGGATTTCAACTCCTTTTGGCTCCATCTACAATGCCCAGTCAGAAAGAATGTTAAGAACTCTTATTAAGTACCAGGCTTTCATCCCAGAATAGAAGCGATAGATGTACAAAATAAAACAATGAAAAATAAAACAATGAATAGTAAATAATAGCCCAAAATTTATCCTCTGATATCATAAACCTCTAGGGGAAAGTAAAATGTTGCTTAATTGAAATGGATAAAATGTTTGGAAACTAGGGGAAGGAACAGTGACTTTCAGTGAAACTCGCCAATGTTATCAGTGATCGTGATTATCTTCCTGATAACGGGATATCTTATTTATTTCATTACTTATATTTATTGTGGCTGACCACTCCAGCAGGGTCTGGGCTGCTTACAAAATCCATCGGCAAGCTAATTAAAAACATAGACAAAAGACGAGTCTGGAGTTACAATACCCATTAAAACAGGGCTTTTCAACCTTTTCACCCATTGTACCATTTTTAGGATAGGGCAATATCCGAGTACCACCAGTCGCCTAGCAAGGTGTCAAAAACTTGATGACCAAAAAAAAAAAAAAAAAAAAGGAAAAAAATGATGAAGTACGGGTAGTCCTCGACTTACAACAGTTCGCTTAGTGACTGTTTGAAGTTACAATGGCACTGAAAAAAGTGCCCCCTAAGCCACAGCCGAGCAAGACACCTGCCTGCCCGCCCAGCGGCGCTCTTCCTCCTGTCTGAGGTTTTCATTGTTGTGAGCATTTCTGTTGAGGATTGGCAGCGGGGGTGGGGTGGGGGGTGTTTGGTTTTTATTCCCCCCCATCTGCTGGGTGTTTGCAGCAGGTTTTGGTCACTTCACATGACTCTGGGACACTATGACCGTCATAAATATGAATCAGTTGCCAAGCATCTGCATGTAAATCACAAGACCTTGGAGAGGCTGCAACATTCCAGCTGATTCTGGCGCTTCTTCTGGGCTCAGCAGAAGCGCCAGGATCAGTGCTGCTTTCCAGCTGATTGGTGCTTCTTTAGGGCTCAGCAGAAGCACCATAATCAGCACCGAGCTCCAGCTGGAGCCTGGCGCTGATCCTGGGGCTTCCGCTGAGCCCTGACAGCCCTGCAGCTCCAGCCGTCTCTCAGGCTTGTGCGGTGCTGCCACCGGTTCAGCTCATTCCCCTCCCCTGCTACCACTTTTCTAGGATGGTCGCGTACCATTTGCCAGGTGCCAATGTACCACAGGTGGTACCCCTACCACTGGTTGAAAAGCCCTGCATTAAAACACAGCCCTCCGCTATGAGCAAAAACTAGGTTTTAAGAGCTTTTGGGAAGCCCGGAAGGATGACCCCGATCCATGTCTGCGGGATGCTGTGACACATGCAAAGCACTGGCTTTGCATGTGTCACAGCCACCAACAGGATATCGCTGAGATTTAATAAATGACCGTTCATTTATCCACTCTAGCTAAATGTTTTTGGCTTGCTGATTAGGTTTTTTTTTTGTTTTTGTTTTTTGCAGAGTTGTTCAGAAACAAATGGCCTTCATGCTGGGCCGCCACGGGGTCTTTCTGGAGCTGAGTGAGGATGTCGAAGAGTATGAGGATCTTACAGAGATCATGTCTAACGTCCAGCTCAACAGTAACTTTCTGGCGTTGGCCAGGGAAGTAAGTTCTCTTGTTCTATCACAAGGTTTTGTTTTTTTCCTAAGAGGATTTTGAATCTTGAAAAAAGGAGCAGCCTGTAGTGACTTGCAGACGGTCCATTTAGAACACACTTGGTTGTTAAAGCAAAGTGAAAGAGCAACTGTGCTTGTGATCTTATTTCAGCTTTTTCCATTGCATTGCAGACCGGCAAAGATCATAAATAAGACTGGGTCATAAAGTTACTTTTTAATCACCGTTTTAACAGTGAACAGTTGGCTAAACGAAGCAGTCACTAAACAAGGCCTGCCTGTATTGTTTCTTAACATTTGACCTCCTTTTCAAAAACATAATGGCCAAAGATGTTGAGATTCTAGAAAGAGTACAGAGAAGATCAACAAAGATGATTAGGGGACTGGAGGCTAAGACAGATAAGGAATGGTTGCTGGAATTGGGAATTGGGACGAGGGGGAACATGATAGCAATATTCCAATATCTCAGGGGCTGCCCCAAAGAAGAGGGAGTCAAGCTGTTTTCCAAAGTGCCTGAAGGCAGGATGAGAAGCAACGGAGGGAAACTAATCAAAGAGAGAAGCAACCTAGAACTAAGGAGAAACTTCCTGACAGCTAGAACAATTAACCAGTGGAACAACCTGCCTCCAGAAGCGGTGAATGCTCCAACACTGGAAGTTTTTAAGAAGAGACTGGGCAGCCATTTGTCCGAAATGGTATAGGGTTTCCTGCCTGAGCAGGGGGTTGGACTAGATGACCTCCAAGGTCCCTTCCAACTCTATTATTATTATTATTATTATTATTATTATTATTATTATTATTATTATTATTATTATTATTATCAACACTGGTATTGCATTGCTTTCTTAGGAGAGCTGAGCGTGTGTTTAAATATTTGAAATTATAGTGCTGATCTACTTATATACTATTTCTCTGCTCTCACTTCTTCTAGCAGTAAAGGCTGCTTATTTGACACTAAAATGCTCTCTGGACAATTTAGCGTAAAAAAAACCCGGCATCTCCAGAGATTTCCAATACCTGTCCCCATTTCTAAATTTCACTTATAAATGAAACAGGATTTGAAGCCCTGGAGTCTTTTTTTTCGTCCCCATGTATTTGTGCGGGGTGATTCAGTTACTTGATTCTAACCCTTTTGTGAATCACTCTTTGCAGCAGGGTGCAAAATATTTTGAATTCAAAACAGGTCCTCGGAAGAGCTGTTCTGAGTTCACCTGGAACGTTCTGGCAGCATTGCCCAGATACCAGAAGCATTCAGAATGTAAAACAGTGAAGTTAGCTCCACGTATTTCTGGCAAGGTCAGAACAACCCGGTGTAGCTTGAAACAGTTATTTCTAGATCAAAACATTTCAAATTCAACATGTTTCGCATTTCTAATGAGCAGAAATGCTCAGCGGGGCATCTGTGTTCAGTGAGAGTTTAAAAAAAGGAAAAACTGTTCTTCAGCTTTCAGCAAATCTTCTCTTTGATTTGGGCATTCATCCAAAACTGCAGGGAACTTGTGCTACCTGTGGCCCCTCAAAACTCATTCTTTTCCAGTTTCCCCAAGTTCTCCCTAATTGCATTGGATTAAAAGTGGAAGGCGATTACTGGAGAACTGAGTAGCAGAAAAATGATAAAAGTTAAGCCGACATCATTGCTATCCAAAGCCTTCTTGCAAATTGTGGGTTTAAAATGATTTGCTGTGATCTAGTAAGACAGCATACTAAAAAGCAGAGACATCACCCTGCCAGCAAAAGTGCGTATAGTCAAGGCCATGGTTTTCCCAGTTGCAATGTATGGCTGTGAAAGTTGGACCATAAGAAAGGCTGAGCGCCAAAGAATGGAGGCCTTTGAACTATGGTGCTGAGAAGACTCCTGCGAGTCCCCTGGACTGCAAGGCGATCAATCCGGTCAGTCCTAGAGGAGATCAACCTCAACTGTTCTTTAGAAGGCCAGATCCTGAAGTTGAAACTCAAATACTTTGGCCACCTAATGAGAAGGAAGGACTCACTGGAGAAGAGCCTAATGCTGGGAAAGATGGAGGGCAAGAGAAGAAGGGGACGACAGAGAATGAGGTGGCTGGAGGGAGTCACTGAAGAAGTAGGCGTGAGCTTAAATGGACTTCAGAAGATGGCAGAGGACAGGAAGGCCTGGAGGAACGTTGTCCATAGGGTCGCGATGGGTCGGACACGACTTTGCAACTAACAACAACAACAAAGTAAGACAGAGGCCCCCAACTTTTGGGGCACCAGGGACCGGCTTCGTGGAGAAAATTTTTTCCAAGGACCAGAGGGAGTGTGGTTTTCTGTGCTGCCTGCATCCCATGGATGGAACTTTGCTTATTTGCACAGCCCGGTTGCTGGCGTGCCGTGGCCCGTTGCTGGTCCACGGACCAGGGGTTGGGGACCCCTGTAGTAAGATACAGGCAAGCTAAGAAAGTTGTACAAAGTGATTGAATGTGGGGTGTTACATCATGGAAAATCAAATTAAAGTTTTGATTTGGGGCGACAGTGGGACATGGGTGATAAATTAGATGAATTTTCAGTTCCCCCTATCTAAATGACGCTATGGCTTATTTATTACTTTACCACTGTCTGCTTCTCCTGCAAGTGAATGTGCTCAATATATTATGTTTGAATAGCATTAACCTTGATTTCAGGGTTGTTGTTTTTTATAACTCAAAAGTGTTGCGAACCACACCTATTTTGGTCATTCTGTGATTCCATATATATTTTAAACATGGATGGTGGCTTAATTTAGCAATCAAGTGAAGACTTGTTTTATACATGGGACATCAGAGATAACTCTTTCTTTTGCCTCCAGCTGGACATCATGGAGCCCAAGGTGCCAGATGACATTTACAAAACGCATCTAGAAAATAACCGTAAGTGCTGGGCTTAAAATAGTGGGGTCCGTGCTGACTCTGGGTTCACTGGAAAATGGATGGAATATCTTGGTTGGTTGTAACCCTTGTCATCAGTCTGATTTACACTGTTTGGATTTAATTTGAGTATAATGAGAGGCAGTTCTAACTATATAACGATGCTTCTTCAGATATAATCGCCCAATTCTATTTGAATTCTCTTTTACAAACTTATCTCTAGCCAGTCACACTCATTAAGTGCGTTCCTCTGCCCAAATTCTTGATTCACACTCTGAGGCTGTTTTTGCCATGGAGTGGGAAACTATATAAATTTGCAATTTCGATTGTTGTGGAATATATCCATAGTAGTTTGAACCTGAACGTTTAGTTTTTTTTAAACAGGGAATGGCCACAGAAGGCATTGTGACATAACAGCATACTTCTGTTTTCAGAATAATTAGTTTGACAAATTACAATTATTAACAGGAGAAGACTGTCATGCACGAAAGATCAGGACCGTGCATTAAGTTCCAGTTAAGCTGATTTATTGCTCATGCTTATTCATAAGAATTTAGTCAACCAACAGCATTAACTTGATGCGATGTAAGAGTTAGCAGAATTCAAGAGGACTTGGACCGCTTGTGGGAACGTAACAACTCCAGGCTGATTCCTCTCTTGACTCTGCCCCCACCTCCCAGACTCTGCCTCGTCTTCTCCAAGGCCTTTCCATAGCCATTCCGGGCTCTGGGCTTAGATGGACTTCAAAAGACCAAAGGAGCGTATGATTTTGCTCCTACAGATAGATTTTTTCAGTACGAACAGCAAACCGAGTCCATAAAACTGCCAAGAAAATTGAACAGAGAGGGGACAATGGGAGTGAAGCTCAATTGGAGGGCCACTTTTTGAGAAGAATGCACCAAGTGCTCTGGAAGGAAGGCCTACATGGCCCATTCCACACTGTTTTAAAAGTGAATCCAAGCACAACTCATTACAGAGTCAAGCCCAGAAGTAAGATTCTCTACAGTTAGAATCTGTTTCAAGTTAGATAATGCCAACTTTATTTGGGAGCCTGGCCACTCCTGAGGTGAAAGATTCTGTTTTTCCATTGGAGAACATTCTTCTGTCTCGGGAGTCATTATCTGGGGAGTTGAGAGGCCCCCAAGAATTTGGAAACTAGGCATACTGTTTCCCTCTAGATCAGGGGTCTTCAAAGTTGGCCCTTTTATGACTTGTGGACTTCAACTCCCAGAATTCCTCAGCCAGGCTGAGGAATTCTGGGAGTTGAAGTCCACAAGTCATAAAAGGGCCAACTTTGAAGACCCCTGATCTAGATCAACCCCAAGCCCTCGCTCTCCCCCCCCCCCCAGTTTTCCATTTGCTCACAGTTTGCTAATTACAAAATCCAGGCAACTTTGTCTATTTAGCAGTGACCGGGTAGTTGTTTTGATGGCTGAAGTCTTGGTTAGGCTGCCGCTTCTTCAAAACGAACAGTTTGCGGCAGAGCACCGATGTTTTCACAGTTCTGATCTCAGCCAGGAGCAATCCACTCACCCTCGTGCTCTCCGCTCCCTCAGGGTTCGGTGGCAGCGGTTCGCAAGTGGACTCAGCTCGCATGAATTTGGCTTCCTCCTTTGTGAACGGTTTCGTGAATGCTGCTTTTGGCCAAGACAAGCTGCTGACGGACGATGGCAACAAGTGGCTCTATAAAAACAAGGACCACGGTGAGGGACGACAAGAAACCCAAGATCTGGGGTCGGGAGGAAGACGGGATAAGGTGGAGACACCTTGCCCCAGGGTGGGAAATTTTGCACTCGCAAGAGATGCTCTTTGGCAGTGAATTCATTATTGGGTAGAATGTAGAATTCTTCTTCTGTGGTCCACTTTCTAAGATACTGGGTGTCATGGTTCCGACAGATGAAACTCTTCAAAAGAACTTGGAGGCATTGTTTACCTTCAAGCAGACATGTCAAACACAAGGCCCGGGGGCCGGATGCGGCCCGCGAAGTGGTTTCATGTGGCCCGCGAAGCCATCCTGGAAACAGTGAGGGAACGGCCCCCGCTGCCTTGGCCTTGGTCCTGGCCCTGGCCGGCCGGGAGCCAATGTACAATTTTGTGGTGGCCCTCTATGCTGAATCGCATTCAGTCTTAACTCCACAAGGCCGTCTGGAAACAGCGAGGAACCAGCCCCTGCCGCGTCGGCCCTGCCCCGTGGGTGCATGCTGGGGAGGTGTCACCCTTTGTGAGGAATGAAGAAATGGACCATGCCTTGGCGCTTGCCCCAGTCCCACCCCCTTCTGCCAGAGACCCTCAGATCTCTCCCACTCCTGCCCAGGCCCCCTCAGGCACCCTTAACACGAACGATATAGAGATGGCCATGCCCACCTAGTAGGCCACACCCAGTCCATCCACGCCTACCCAGTAGGCCCCCCCGCCCCGCCCAGGACAACCGCAATGCTGATGCGGCCCTCAATGAAATTGAGTTTGACACCCCTGCCTTAAAGGATCTTTTATTCAAGTAGCATAATATCAGCACTGCATAATCAAAGCCAAAAACAGAATTCCCCTCCCCTGGGCACATAGNATAGTATCAAAGCACAATTCCCTCCTCCAATTGACAGTCATAAATCACATACTCCAATTAGCTTCCTCTCCAGCCCGCCAATTCTTTTATCCACTCTGGGCTCAATAACCTTGATTCTCATGCTAGGGTTAGTGTTGTTATGTCTAGCTGGACTCTCATTCACATCCCCCCCCAGCATCATCTAACTCTAAAAGTGAAAGGGAAAAAGATGGCTACATTTCCATCTGTTGTCAATGCAAAAACATCCAATGTTAGCAGCGTTGACATCAGAAACTCACCGGAGTGACTCGGCAAGTGGCAGAATCGGGTTGATTTTGCCTGAACTCAGAAATTAAGAGGGTCAGGTCTAATGGTAAATCACCAGGAAACCCCAGAACTGGGATGGCAGGATTCTGGCAGAAGGAATTGACGGCCATTTGTGTAGGGCTGCCAAGAAAATGGCCTGGAGGGGTCCTTAAAGCTAACATGAGTCCAGCTGGACTGGAAGTTGGATTCAAATTGCTTTTTATTTTATTGGCAATGAGAATGCTAATCCTGGACTTCAACTCCCAGAATTCCTGAGCCAGCATGGCTCAGCTTGGAAACTTCTCCCTTTCCCCTCAGCGTGGCTGGCTCAGGAATTCTGGGAGTTGAAGTCCACGAGTCATAAAAGAGCCAAGGTTGCCTACCCCTGCCGTAAATGACCACAAAGAGGTACTTGTATCTCTTTGCTGCCTCTAGTGGCTGTCTGGATTTTTGCAGCCCTGATCCTCTGGTCTTCTAATATTTACCGTGGCCGATGCACTTTTATGAAGGGAGGAGCTGCAGACTTCCCTTCCCGCTCCTCCATTGTTCCAGGCATTTTGCCTTCTCTAGGACAGCCCCAGGAATTGCAACATATGGTGAATAGCTGGGGATGGATGGAGGGAAGATTTCTCAAGTTGTCCATTGCCCAGAATTGATTCGTGCTGGCAGTGAGTAAAACAGAAATGAATAAAAAATAGCCATACTTTGTGAATGTGCTGGTGTTCCCACGATGCAGGCTTTGACTCCCATTTATTCTGCAGGGATGCTGAGTGCTGCAGCCTCGCTGGGGATGATCCTCTTGTGGGATGTGGATGGGGGCCTTACCCAGATTGACAAGTACCTGTATTCGTCAGAAGACTACATCAAGGTGAGCAACCACATTCCTAGCCTAAATGCTTCCGTGGGGAGCAGTCTAATCACAAAGGGATAAAAAAATACCTTGGGTTAGGCTCAACTCCCACAGAGCCTAACCCAGATTTAGGTCAGGGGTAGGCAACCTTGGCTCTTTTATGACTCGTGGACTTCAACTCCCAGAATTCCTGAGCCAGCATGGCTCAGCTTGGAAACCTCTCCCTTTCCCCCTCAGCGTGGCTGGCTCAGGAATTCTGGGAGTTGAAGTCCACCAGTCATAGAGCCAAGGTGGCCTACTCTGGCCTAGGCCTAGGCCACTTTATGACTCGTGGACTTCAACTCCCAGAATTCCTGAGCCAGCATGGCTCAGCTTGGAAACCTCTCCCTTTCCTCTCAGCGTGGCTGGCTCAGGAATTCTGGGAGTTGAAGTCCACGAGTCATAAAAGAGCCAAGGTGGCCTACCCCTGACCTAGGTGTTTCAGGGCTGTGGACTAGATTACAAACTTGGAAAAAAAACATTGTAGAACAAGGTTGATGAGAAACTGTCTCCATAACAGCCAAGAAAACGGCATGGATGCAAAGACGGTCCACATCACTTTGTTCCACAGTGTTTTTCCAAGTTCCCAATCTGGTCTACAGCTCTGAATTCCCAGTTGCCCCCCTCCCCCCAACAATCTGGGTCCTCCTTTTACCGACCTCAGAAGGATGGAAGGTTGAGTCCACCTTGAGCCGGTGAGGATCGAACTGCCAAACTGCTGGCAGCCGGCAGTCAGCAGAATTAACCTGCAATACTGCATTCTAATCACAACTTTTCTCACAGAAAAGTGATTCTAAATCCTGTTTTACCTTCCAGAGTTAGCCATCTACTACCACCTGTTGAGGCAGTTTTCCCACAGTTGAATAATAACTAGACCAGGGGTAGACAACCTTGGCTCTTTTATGACTCGTGGACTTCAACTCCCAGAATTCCTGAGCCAGCCATGCTGAGGGGAAAGGGAGAGGTTTCCAAGCTGAGCCAGGCTGGCTCAGGAATTCTGGGAGTTGAAGTCCACGAGTCATAAAAGAGCCAAGGTTGCCCACCCCTGCACTAGAACTTTGTTTTATACTAATATAAACTACTTCTCCACCTGTCAGTTTATATCACATTATGACCCGCACAGTTAGGTTTCCAGAGTTTCAGGAGTTCATGTACCTGTTTATTAGCAGTGCTTATATACTTATATTGACTTAACAACCATTTGTTTAGTGACCTTTTGAAATCACAACAGCATTGAAAAAAGTGTGGCGTGACCATTTTTCATACTTAGGACCATAGCAGCATCTTCATGGTCACACAAACTTTGGATGCTTGGCAACTGGCGTGTATTTATGACGGTTGCAATGTCCTGGGGTCATCTGGTTTACCTTTTGAGGCCTCCTGACAAACAAATACAGTGGAGAAACCAGATTTATTTGACAACCCTGTTACCAACTTAACAAATTCACTTAACAACTGTGGCAAGTAAAGTCTTAAAATGGCGTCAAACTCACTTAGCCGCCTTGCTCAACCGTAGAAATTTGGAACTTAATTGTGGTCGTAAGCTGAGGACTACCTGTACATCTTCCTCAAGTCATCCTGTCAATTTACAAGAAAAGAAAATATCCAAACCCAGGACTCTAACCTAATTCCATAGCCAAATTTCCAAACACCCAACTTCACCCATCGTGCATCCTAAATTAAAAGCTCTGTCAGAAAACTTTGTCTTGATCACCTTCTGGAACATTCTAGAGAAGCCATATCCACCTTTCCTCACTCTTCGCGGAGATGCAGGGACTAATCTAAAACATTTGGCCAAGTGTAGGTGCTTGAACCCTGAGCAGTTTTCCCTCTCTGCCACGCCTGTTGCCTCGTTGGTGACATCAGTGGGATGCAGGCATTGAAGATGCCTCAGTTGCCCTCAGGTCCTTTGCACTGAAATCCCTTTTTTCCTAATGCTTCATGTGGATGTAAAAAGTACTACAACTCCATTTTTGTGCTATCAATCCTCTTCCACTCAGGCCTGAGCACTTTTTGTGGGGGGGGGGAAGGGGCTCGTTCAACATTAGATATATCTCTTGTGGTATCCTGTATTCTGGACTGTGTTTTCCTTCCTTGTCTTTCCTCCAGTCAGGGGCTCTGCTGGCTTGTGGCATTGTGAACTCTGGGGTGAGGAACGAGTGCGACCCAGCCCTTGCGCTGCTCTCCGACTACATCCTTCACAACAGCAACACCATGCGCATCGGTGCCATCTTTGGGTGAGGATCTGCCTGGTCTTCCGTTTTTTTCCTCACGCAGCACAGGAAACATGTCGTGATTCCGATACACGAGGCCACAGAATAAAAAAGAACTTCTAGGCAAAAGTTTTCCTTAAAGAACATATTTATTTGGCTACATGGTATCGGCACGATCAAAAGCGAAACCAAGACTGAAGCTCCCTCCCAAAAGTTACAGTGTTACAAAGTTGAACTTCCCACCCCAGCAATATGTCATAAATCATATTCCCCAATAATCTACTTTGGTGGGCTTTCTAAGGGAAGCTACAGCCCGTGCCAAAACCCAGGCAGCAGTGACCTTGGTTCCCACAGGAATATTTATTGTTTTGTCTTAGCTCAGGGGTGGGCAACCTTGGCTCTTTTATGACTCGTGGACTTCAACTCCCAGAATTCCTGAGCCAGCATGGCTCAGCTTGGAAACCTCTCCCTTTCCTCTCAGCGTGGCTGGCTCAGGAATTCTGGGAGTTAGTCCATGAATCATAAAAGAGCCAAGGTTGCCTACCCTTGACCTATACCATCTCAGACAAGTGACTGTCTAGCCCAGGGGTAGGCAACCTTGGCTCTTTTATGACTCATGGACTTCAACTCCCAGAATTCCTGAGCCAGCCACGCTGAGGGGAAAGGGAGAGGTTTCCAAGCTGAGCCATGCTGGCTCAGGAATTCTGGGAGTTGAAGTCCACGAGTCATAAAAGAGTCAAGGTTGCCTACCCCTGTCTTAGCTGAAGAATACACCTTCCCCCTCCCAATTCTGTGGCAACCACACACACACACACACACACTTCAAACCACTTTGTGCTCTCTCTGGCAGGCTGGGGTTGGCCTACGCGGGATCCAACCGAGAAGATGTCCTGACCTTGCTGCTTCCTGTGATGGGTGATTCCAAATCCAGCATGGAGGTGAGAGAGCAGAAACTTTAAAAATTGGCTGAGAACTCTGTTGTGGGAAGGGAGTGAGGATATGGAATTGGAGATCCTTGACATCTGTCTAAGTGGGGCTTGCTCACAAAATGTTCTGACGACAATTGATTGCAAAACCTATGGACTTCAACTCCCAGAATTCCCTGTCTGAGAAATTCTGGGAGTTCAAATCCACAAGTCTTAAAATTTGGAGAGCCCTGCTCTAGCTTGCAAGAAATAGCCTTTTCTTGCAAGACTCTGTCGGATAACTTTTCCCCCCATCTATGTGGTTTTGTGTGTTTTTTTTGAAGAGCTTATGAAGGTGATGAACTGGGCTCTCTCTTTCTCTCCAGGTGGCTGGCGTGACAGCCCTGGCCTGTGGAATTATTGCAGTGGGCTCCTGCAACGGAGACGTCACCTCTACCATCCTCCAAACCATCATGGAGAAGTCCGAGACGGAGCTGAAGGACACCTACGCCAGATGGCTGCCTCTTGGCCTGGGCCTGAACCATCTGGGTAAGGGAATTCTCTCGGACGGTCCATGGATGTCAGAAAAGATTCTGCATAAGAGGGAGGTGACAGAATTGCCCTTGAATGCTAATTATAGGTGCATCATAATTGCCCGTGAACGGGCTGCCCCTTCTCCCCATCCCCTCTTGAAACAAGAGCATCATTTCTGAATTTTAAGTTGGAAGGAAATGGAAAAGAACGGTGTACAGGTAGTCCACACCCTACAGTCACAATTGAGTCCAAAATTTCTGTCCTGGGGTCCTGGGTTTATTATCATTTGGCACTTTCTTAGGGAGCTTCTGACAAGCAGAGTCAGTGGGGGGAACCAGAGTTGCTTAACGAACTGCATAATTCACTTAACAACTGTAGTGTCTTGCTTAATCACCATGGCAAAAAAAAGAGATCCCAAAATGGTGTAAGACTCACTATAAACAACTGCCTTGCTTAGCAGTGAAAATTTGGAGCTCAGTTGTGGTCTTACGTCAGAGGACTTACCTGTATTGGCCTGGCCTGGGCTGTATTAACCTCTAGGCCACAGGTTCCCCTCCTGTCAGCAGAAATCAGGGAGGATATATCTATATGTTGGGTGAAGCACCCGGTCTACCAAGTATAGGACGAACCAATCTAAATTAAGATAGAATTTAAACCGGAATTGTGTTTGCTAGGAATATTAGGATCTAATTATGGAAAAAGAGAATGAGTACTTAATATTACATGTATTAACAGCTGCGAGAATAGCATTTGCCCAATTTTGGAAAAATGAAAATCTACCTTCTGACCAGATTATAATAAGAAAAATACTTGAATGTGCAGAAATGGACAGATTAACTTTAGAAATGACAGAGAAAGAAGACTCAATCTATTTTAAAACGTGGGATAAATTTTTACCAATGGTTAGCAACATGATAGAATGAGAAAAGGTTATGAAACTTAATGGGATAATTGATATTTTGTATTTAAATTTCTTGTTTATTCCTATGAATTTTTCTTCTTTTTTTAAATTTGTGATTTTAACAATAAGTAATTATAATTAATAAGTAATATATTAATGTTAAAGTTATTATAATTAATTTGTAATATATTAGTAATATTAAGTATTGCTATTTTATATTAATTATTATGATTGAATATGTATACCCGGACGGGTTTACTTGCTGAAGCGTTGACTTATTGTGGGGGACATCCCCACTATTGTATCTATCCCTTCCCTTGGTCTAGCCTTTTTTGTTTGTCACCCCTTGTTATACCCTTATTGACCCCACTTCCCCTTCATTCTTATAAAATCTAATAAAATATTTATATATATGTATATAAAAAGCAATCTGCTTCTGCGTTTTGCTCCAGTCTAGGAGCATTTTTGCAGGTAGACGTCGCTACTGTGATAACTGTAAATTCAACATTTTTGTAGCTGACAAAGAGTTAAAGGGAGACTAGTATAGCTATTTCGAGCTCTTTAGCTCTCCCCAGCTAGTCATACCCATCTGAGATTCGAACCTGGGCAGCTGGCATGTTAGGCAGCTAGGCCTGGACTGGGCAATGGATGTAGACGTTCTTTCCTGTTCAGACGGCCTCGATAGAACATCGGTCACTTGAGTGGATGCTGAAGTGTTTTTGTACCCACTTTTTTTACAGGAAAGGGTGAGGCCATTGAAGCGATCCTGGCTGCCCTGCAGGTTGTGTCTGAACCTTTCCGTAGCTTCGCCAACACCCTGGTGGACATCTGTGCCTACGCAGGTGAGTCGGGTGTGGGAATGGGACCTGGGGAGATTCCTGTCCTTTTTAATTCCCGGTCTGCATTCACACAGTACAGTGAACTCAGGTGAAGACTTAGCGCAGGGGTAGGCAACCTTGGCTCTTTTGTGACTCGTGGACTTCAACTCCCAGAATTCCTGAGCCAGCCATGCTGAGGGGAAAGGGAGAGGTTTTCAATCTAAGCCATGCTGGCTCAGGAATTCTGGGAGTTGAAGTCCACGAGTCGTAAAAGAGCCGAGGTTGCCCACCCCTGGCCTAGCGCCTGAATTTGCACAGCAGCTTCATCTTGGTAGGGTTTTTTCCTAGCAGAGCGTGCAACGTGTAAACCCAGAAAACACAGCGCTGTGATGCTCGCAATGTGAATTTGGTCACGAGTTTGTGGTGTTCCCCCCCCCAGGATCTGGGAACGTGTTGAAGGTTCAGCAGCTTCTTCATATCTGTAGTGAACATTTTGATTCCAAAGAGAAGGAGGAGGAGAAGGAGAAGAAGGACAAGAAGGACAAAGAGAAGAAAGAGAGTTCGGCTGACATGGGCGCTCACCAGGTAACGGTTGAAGTCAGTTTTTCATTTTGTAACTTGCCTCTTGAGATCGGTAGACAGTCGAATAGACACTTAAAAGGTGTGGTATTCAGCTAGCATCACAAAAACTTAATTGTTGTCTGGTGATTTTAATCCGTAAGCCCAAATGTGCAGAGGTGTTCCAAAATAATAGGAACAATGGAGTGGTGCTGTTCAGTTTCTCTTTTTTGTCTTGTCTTGCATTCAAAGTTCCTTTTTCTGCTAGCGATGAGGATAGCAGAGAGACAAATGAGGCACTGAACACTCATCCAGGTGTCGGTAAAAACATTTTGCAACCACCTTGCCTTAAGCCAAGGGTAGGCAACCTTGGCTCTTTGATGACTCGTGGACTTCAACTCCCAGAATTCCTGAGCCAGCATGGGGGAACTATGGCCCCTTCATGACTGGTGGACTTCAACTCCCAGAATTCCTGAGCCAGCATGGCTCAACTTGGAAACCTCTCCTTGTCCCCTCAGCATGGCTGGCTCAGGAATTCTGGGAGTTGAAGTCCACGAGTCATAAAAGAGCCAAGGTTGACTACCCCTGCCGTAAGCCGCTAAAATTCATTTGGCTTTATCCATCCAACTACGAGAAGTGGAAATTGTGCCCTGTTCCAAATTCGACACTTGCACATTGGAATTATATAATAAATAGAACCCTGGTTAAAACTGGGGTGGTGTCATGGCTTGTCAGCAAGCTGAGCATTTGCTTACGTTCAGTTTAGTCAACCTGCTTTTCTCTCTGCTCACCTTCTACAGCAGGGGTCTTCAAACTTGGCCCTTTTCTGACTTGTGGACTTCAACTCCCAGAATTCCTCAACCAGCTGAACTAATGGCCTTCCAGTAGTAGACATGTCCTTGGACCGCTGTTTTTGACTAATTCCTGGTGGCACAGAAGGTGCTCGACACCTTCTAAGGAAGTTCTCGTCCTTCTTAAAAATGTTCTTTTCGTTTGCTCCTCTTAACACAACCTGATGGGTTCCCTGCTTGATCCGGCCTTTTGTCAAAAAGCCACAACTTATAAAGTTCCAAAGGAATTGAGGCCAGCACGAATAAGTCCACACAATTAAAGCAGGTTGGGGTAAATGTCCTCACTAATAAGTCATTAGGGAGGGGGGGGGAATCAGAGTAACTTTGCCATGAGATGGGCAACCACATAAATTTGATGATTAAAAAAATCAATAAACTTGGAAGGTGACATGTGAACCTACAACCGGAAGGACCTTACAGTGGGATTAGCTGCAATGCTGAAATGGATCCTCCTACAGCAGGGGTCTTCCAACGTGGCCCTTTTATGACTTGTGGACTTCAACTCCCAGAATTCCTCAGCCAGGCACGCGTGCCTGGCTGAGGAATTCTGGGAGTTGAAGTCCACAAGTCATAAAAGGGCCACGTTGGAAGACCCCTGTCTTAAATCTAACAAACAAAATGGAGGCTGACTGAGGAATTCTAGGAGTTGAAGTCCACAAGTCATAAAAGGGCCAAGTTTGAAGATCCCTGTCTTAAATCTAACAAACAAAATGGAGGCTGGCTGAGGAATTCTAGGAGTTGAAGTCCACAAGTCCTAAAAGGGCCAAGTTTGAAGACCCCTGTTCTACAACAAAACCTGAGCATAGCTTTGGCCAGCACACTTATTCTCCCATAATAAAAAAATATATATCCTATTTAGCGACGTTATGAGGCGTCCTGTGGTTTCAAATGAGGTCTCTCCCGCTGCAGGGTGTGGCAGTGCTGGGGATTGCACTCATTGCTATGGGCGAGGAGATCGGAGCAGAGATGGCTCTACGTACCTTTGGTCATCTGGTGAGTACAAGGTTGGAGACAACAGGGAATGTTCTCTTGCTGTGGGGGAGGGGGCAGTAAGGACTTCAACATAACAGCCATTTGTTTAGTGACCGTGCACACCAGAAACTGGGCTGCGCAAGCGAGCGAAGCCCCACCTGCGAACACGTGGGGAAAAAAAACCCTCTCTCCATAGAACTAGTCCCTGGCACTCCAAAGGTTGGGGGCCGCTGCCTTAAATGACGCCGAGGGATGGGTTTGTAGAGCAAACACAGGACTGGAGGCTAAAGCATATAAGGAACGGTTGCTGGAATTGGGTGTGTCTAGTTTAATGAAGAAGGACGAGGGGGGACATGATAGCAGTGTTCCAATATCTCAGGGGCTGCTACAAAGAAGAGGGAGTCAAGCTGTTCTCCAAAGCACCTGAAGGCAGGACAAGGAGCAACAGATGGGAACTAATCAAGGAGAGAAGCAACCTAGAACTAAGGAGAAACTTCCTGACAGTGAGAACAATTAACCAGTGGAACAACCTGCCTCCAGAAGTTGGGAATGCTCCAACACTGGACGTTTTTAAGAAGAGACTGGACAGCCATTTGTCTGAAATGGTATAGGATTTCCTGCCTGAGCAGGGGGTTGGATTAGATAACCTCCAAGGTCCCTTCCAACTATTATTATTATTAATAATAATAATAGTAATAACAGTAATAATTATAGCCCTCTTTCCCTGCACTGCTGTCTATGGAAGTCCTTACTCTAGCAAGAAGCTACTGGGAGAGCCTTGAAATTTTAAAATCTGCCATGTTTTGGTAGCACAGACGAGCTGGGGTTTCCATCTGGGATGGAAATGAACTCTCTAAGGAGGACTGTTTGCCTTTTATTACAATTCACTTTTAAATATTTATCTTTGGAGGAGGTTCAAAATGTGAATATTTGTATGCCAAGAAAGTGGGAGCAGAAGTTAACACTTAATCTGGTCTATTCCATATTAACTGGCAAATCCCAGATTTTCACTTGTTACCTATCTTTTCTTACTCATTGCTCGTTGGGTGATCTTCACCTGCTCTACAGTGAAAGGGGCGGGGGCAACATTAGCAAAGGAAAGAATGATTTGCCACTATTTTATATTTTGTTTTGTTAATCAAATTTGAATGCCCTTGTACAGCCCCTCTCACAACTGCCACCCAACCATTTAAAGAGTAGCCATGATAGCCCTTTGCATGAAAACCATCGTGGCTCTTAAAAATCTCCTTTTTTTAGTGGTGTCTCCAATCAAATTCTGGTCACTATCAATACTATTTGTTTCCGTGGTGTTAAGCGCATAAGTCCTATGACGACGTAATCCTGAGTGAAAGGCAACTGAAAATTACTGCACTATATTTTCCTTCCAACACGAATAGGGAAATTAAATTTCCCTCAACCAATCAACAAATCTATTCTGTATATAGGCATTTGTAGAAGTAGGATCGTGGTGTAGAATCCACATTATTACATAGGTACACAGCTGTTGAGGAAGATGACAGAGAAGATAAAGAAAAGACCAGCTTTATGTGAACTTAGGGCCAAGAACATTGCAATCTGAAAAACGTTAAAATGTTAAGGTAGCTAACTTCAACCTTTACTTTTTCAGTTGATAGCCTGGGTGGGGGTTGCCATCTATATCCTCTCTGCGAAGCCATTCCACGTTCATCCAGGAAACGGGAATTTAATTAAATGTCTGTGGAGATTCTCAGTCATCCAGGTCAAGGTTGTCCCAAAAGGGCTTTTTCAAAAGGCCGATTTTGTTTTTCCTTGAAGACGTTTCCCTTCTCCAAGAAGCTTCTCCAGGTCAGAACTAAAATCCAGTTGCCTTTGGAAAAAGCCTCTTGGGGCGAACGTAATTACTTTCTGTTACCAAATGTACAGGTATAGTATAGGGCAGGGGTAGGCAACCTCGGCTCTTTTATGACTCATGGACTTCAACTCCCAGAATTCCTGAGTCAGTATAGCTGACTCAGGAATTCTGGGAGTTGAAGTCCATGAGTCATAAAAGAGCCGAGGTTGCCTACCCCTGGATAGGGGGTACCTTGCTCAATAGTAGTAACTGTGAGAGGGACCTCGGAGTCCTAGTGGACAATCACTTAAATATGAGCCAGCCGTGTGCTGCAGCTGCCAAAAAAGCCAACACAGTGCTGGGCTGCATTAACAGAGGGATAGAATCAAGATCACGTGAAGTATTAATACCACTTTACAATGCCTTGGTAAGGCCACACTTGGAATACTGCATCCAGTTTTGGTCACCACGATGTAAAAAAGATGCTGAGACTCTAGAAAGAGT